>NW_027593302.1:0-34838 GCF_964213995.1 Mustelus asterias
TAAATCAAATCCGGTTTTGATGATCCAAGCTCTCTTTCTCCATCAAAGTCTTCCTTGCCTTTCTTTAACAGGCACCATTCTGACTGTTGCTGCTCTGAGATTTTCCCCCTCATTTCTCAGCATTTTCAATTCCCCCTTTTTAAATGTCCCTTGTTCCTCTGTGTTGTGTTTAAAATTGAGATTCGCTGCATGGTTTCCTACTCTCAACTCATTCTTTTCCAAGGTCCCTGTTTCCCCAAGAATCTCTGGCCCTCTAGTCACAGCCTGTCCAACAGTGAGATGTTGGCCCGGCTGGGTTTCAACATTAGGCCACAACTTCCGGGCTCTCCCGGATTTGGGAGGGTATCCCTAAAATGTGCTGGGGAATCCGTCTTGGAAGTTCCCAGGTAAGAATTTGCACCACAATTGTCCAGAATTCTCTGGACAGTTGCACTGCCCTGGGAACCATCTGACAAAGCTATTTAAATTGCTAACTTTAGCTAATTCTGCCACTGTTGCACTAGTAGCTACTCAAAGAGCGAGAAGAGTTAACACCTCTTCTAACTTCAGTGTAACTATTTTAAATACCCAGACTGATCTCTGCATGGGACTCTCCCGCACACCAGACCTTTCAGGGGACTTGTGCGTGCGTGCATGCACGCACACAGACATGCACACAAATCCCCCCCCTCTTTCTCTTTCAATATTCTCCACTCTGATTTCCACCTCTCCCCACCCCTCTGTCTTGATACGAACCCTGGCCCAAATGGAGCGACCCACCAACTTGACTTGACTGGACCGGCTAGACCCCATACTCGGCCCAGTGCAATTTCTCCCGGAGATTGACATTGTGGATGCTGAGTGCCACTGGGAGAAGTCAATAAGTGAGAATTTCCACCCCTCAAGTGGAGATTCCAGATGGTATGCAGACTTGAGTCTGATGAGTGCTCCTGTGTCTTTCAAAGCTGGCTCGGAGGATCACGAAGAGCTGACCAAGGCATTACTTCTGATAAAGGGCATGATAACGGACGTAGACGAGAAAGTGAGCGAGCGCGAGAAAGCCAGGCGCTTGAAGGAGATTGCAAATCGGATGGAACCCAAGTCGATAGCCAAGCTCAAGAATGGAAATGCCTTCCGTAAAATAGACATGCTGAGAGCAAAGAGGAGACTTTTGCACGAAGGAGTTGTCTGCTGGAAAGCCGCATCTGGACGACTAAAAGGTAAAAACCCCGTTTATATTTACAACTTCTGGTGAAATGTTAAAAGGCAGATAACTAAGAAATGACCTTTGCGGGATAGGCAGCCTGTGCAACAACAGCAACAAGAATTGAACCAATAGGGAGACTGGATCTGAGGTGATCACTCCAGCCTCGTTGATCTCAATTATCAGGAAACTACTGAAAATGTTTAGAAACCCTATTGTATAGTTGCGTGGATTTTTTGAATGGCATTATCTTACCATCATTGCTAACTGCTGGTGTTAAATAATGTTGATGAAAATATGTGGACCACCAGAAAGGTTTTGATAAGTAATGCACATGTAGCTTCTTGTCAGATTAAAATTGGTAGGTGCCAAAGATAAGACGTAGGCATTAATTATGACATTAACAGGAAGAAGCAGAGACATTTAAGGGGGAAATATTGGATAGAATGTCACGAGGAGACCTTACTGGGATATGAGTGATGTCAGGGTATAGGCTCTGAAAAGTCGAAAAGGGCAAACTTGCATTTATAGAATCCCTACAGTGCAGAAGGAGGCCATTTGGCCCACCAAGTCTGCACTGACAACAATCCCACCCAGGGCCTTCCCCGTAACCCCACATATTTACCCCACTAATCTCTCTAATCTACGCATCTCAGGACACTTAAGGGGCAATTTAGCATGGCCAATCCACCTAACCTGCACATCTTTGGGCTGTGGGAGGAAACTGGAGCACCCGGAGGAAACCCGCACAGACACTGGAAGAACGTGCAAGCTCCGCACAGACAGTCACCCGAGCCGGGAATCGAACCCGGATCCCTGGAGCTGTGAAGCAGTAGTGCTAGCCACTGTGCCACCACAATTTATACATCAACTGTCCCATCCTCTCGGCGTTCAAAAGACCTAATACATGGGTAAACATGGTAGCCATGTTGTGCACAGCAGGGCAGACCAAGAAATACTGGTAGCATTCATCAATGATGCATGGACTGGGAGGCACAGGTTGGAGGTTTGGTCGAAAGGAGAAACATGACGGCAAGTGGTAATAGGCTGGAACTCTCTGCCTATGAGGGTGGTGGAAACCGAGATGATCAATGATTTCAAACATAAATTAATAGATAATTGAAGGAAATAAACTTGCAAAGCTGCAGGGATAGAACACGATTGGATTGTTCACAAGAGATCTGGCATGGATTCTCTTATATATTTTAAGTGGTTGCATGATTGATTTAAGAGCAGTTCACATGACTACATCATGTCATTAGGTGGTTTCACAAGCCAATGTTTAGTTTCAGTTTCTGTTCAGTGCACAGAACATCTCTTTCAATAAACCTGCTGTGTGTTATTAATCTGTGTGTGCAAACCATGTCCTTTTCATTTGGTTTAAAACCCACAATCCCTAACATAGGACATTATAAAAAGAAAATTAGAATTAGCCGGGATTTTGTTTCAAGAACATCGAGAAAAGGTCCTAAAGGAAAAAAGAAACATTGTGCGTCTTCGTGTTTTGAATATTAGGCTAGGGAAAATCAACAACAACAGGATTGAAGTGCTCGTGATGGAAGACCAAGTAAGAATAAAAGGATGGAAGTGCTCTGTGTGGTTTTAAAAGAGGGGATTTTTCCAATCAGTGAAGGGTGAGATTCCAGGTGGTATAAGACCATAAGACATCGGAGCAGAATTAGGCCACTTGGCCCATCGAGTCTGCTCCGCCATTCAATCATGGTTGATATTTTTCTCATCCCCATTCTCCTGCCTTTTCCCCATAACCCCTGATCCCCTTATTAATCAAGTACCGATCTATCTGTCTTAAAGACACTCAATGACCTGGTCTCCACAGCCTTCTGTGGCAAAAAGTTTCACAGATTCCACTACTCTGGCTGAAGAAATTCCTCTTCATCTCTGTTCTAAAGGATTGTCCCTTTAGCCTGAGGTTGTGCCCTCTGTTTCTAGATTTTCCTACTAGAGGAAACACCCTTTCCAAGTCCACTCTATCCAGGCCTCGCAATATCCTGTAAGTTTCAATAAGATCCCCCCTCATTTTTCTAAACTCCAATGAGTACAGACCCAGAGTATATTGTATCTGGCATATTTGAAAAGAGTGGGTGATTTGCTGTAGACCTGGGGCCTTTTGAAAAATAAATTACTTCAAGTCTACAGCCTCCAGGGTAAAAAGGAGAGTTCTGGGAAGAGTAAAAAAAATACTGAGCAGTCTCGAGTTGCTACTGTCTGCAAGTGAAATGGCGGGTCAGTTAGGATCCATGGTTCCTTTCAATGAAGAAAGGATCTTCACAATTTGGGCAGCACGGTGGCACAGTGGTTAACACTGCTGCTTCAGCGCCAGGGATCCGGGTTCAATTCCGGCCTCGGGACACTGTGGAGTTTGCACATTCTCCCCGTGTCTGCATGCGTTTCCTCTGGGTGCTCCGGTTTCCTCCCACAGAGCAAAGATGTGCAGATTAGCTTGATTTGTCGTTCTATATTGAGTCTAGTGACAGGGGCATTAGCAGGGTAAATGTGTGGAATTACAGGAATAGGGCCTGGGTGGGATTGTGGTCGGTGCAGACTTGATGGACCGAATGGCCTCCTCCTGTAGGGATTCTATGAAGAAAATGAATCATGGCGTCCCTTTGCTGAATGTTTTTAATACTTTATACAATCGATAAAATTGCTGACGAGTTGCTCATACCAGCTTTTCTCAGTACAATAAGAAGTAAAACCTTCAATTTGCACTGGAGCTTGGTTCATCCAGCAAAGCCAGGAACCAAAACCTATGATGACTTGACAAAGATCCTTGAAGAACATTACTCTCCAAAACCATTGATCATCGTGGAATGGTTCAGGTTCCACTGAAGGAATCAAGTAGAAGACGAAAGTATTGCTCAGTTTGTGGCAACCTTAAAAAGGCTGTGACAACATTGTGAATTTGGTGAGTCATTAGAAGATACCCCTTGAGATTGTCTAGTTTGTGACCTCCAAGATGAGGTTATTCAAAGAAGATTGCTTTCTGAACACCTTTTAACTTTAAAGACAGCAGTAGAATTTGCAGTGTCGGTAGAACTGGCTGCCAAAGAGGTTTCGCAATTTAGTGCAGGAATGAAGATTCACAAGTTGGGAACTGCCCATAAGAAGTCAAAACAGCAACAAGCATGTCAGAGATTGTGTCAAAATGAGCCATTTAGCAAGTGAATGCTGGAGCAAGGACAGTCAATGCAAGAATTGTGGCAAAATGGGTCACGTTGCAAAAGCTTGTTGGACTAGACCAGCATCCTTTGAGAAGAAGATTCAGAAGAAGAATCTGGGTGCCTTCAAGAAGAACAAGTTGCATTCTACAAAAAAGAATTTACAACATGGAAGAAAAGAATTATGACTGAAGATGAGAATATTCAGAAATATTATGAAGCACTCCAACTGAACATCTTCACCATATAGGGTGAATCCTATAGATTCTGGGTGATTCCAAAGTTAAGTGGACAATCTATTAGGATGGGGGTTGATAATGATGCTGCTTTAATTCCTGAGACTACATACCGAAAAAAACTGAAGCATCTTCTTTTAAAACCAGCTGATGTGATTTTAAGGACATGCATGGAAGAGGTTGTGCTGATTAAAAGGTTACATCGTGGTCAACTTACAGTAGAGTGGAAAACAGCGGAGTTACCTCTCCATGCGGTCTGTGGTCATTTTCCAGCTTTATTTGAGAGATCATGGTTGGAGCAGATAAAGCTTAACTGGAGTGCTGTCAACAGGATTAAATAGCCAAAACAGACCCACAGCACCTTCTGGGTATTACAAGAGTGTATTGGAAGAGACACTTGGCTCAATGAAGGGAATTCAAATGAAACTCAAGACAAAAGCAAGAGCAGTGCCATATGCAGTTCATCCAAGGTCAAAGAAGAATTAGTGCAACTTGTTAATACTGGTGTATTAGAGCCGGTTACAATGGGTGATTGGGCTACCCCCATCGTACCTGTCATGAAACCAGATGGTTTAGTTAGTATTTATGGTGATTTAAAAGCAACCATAAATCTAGGGTTGTGTGCTGATCAACATCCACTTCCTTTAATTGAAGAATTGTTTGGGTTATATCAGGTGGTGCAGAAATTCATCTAGATTGATCTTAAGCATATTTAGAGATGAATGTAGGCACTGGATCTCAATGATTGCTTACCATCAATACTCATAAAGGTCTTTTTCGTTATAATAGATTACCTTTTGTAATAACATCTGCACCAGCCCTATTCCAAAGATGAATCAGTTTTTAAGTGTCTCTGGTGTACAATATTACCTGGATGATCTAATTAGTGTCTAGTGACCAGAAGCAAAATTGAAATGTCTTCAAGCACGTTGTCTCCTTATCTAGAAAGAAAAATGTGACTTTTTCCAAACGTTTGGATCACGTGTTTGAGTCATGTTATCGATGATAAAAGGCCTACGTAAAGCACCTAAAAAGATGGGAGCTATTTTAGAAGCACCACGTTCTAGGATTAGAATTATTGTGACAAATTTGTTCTTAACTTAGCTATATAATTGAAGCTATTGTTTCTCTCCGTATACTATGCAGTGATCGGATTGCACAACTGAATGTGAGAAAGCATACAAGGATGTTAAAGATGCTTTGCAGAAGTCTGAAGTATTGGTTCGTTTTACCATTTGTAGCTTGCTTGCGATGCTTCACCTTTTGCAGTGGGGGCGGTAGTTTCACATACCTTCAGGAGAAGAACGACCAATAGCTTTTGCTTTGCGTACGCTGATAGTGCTGAATCTGACTATGTCCTGTTAGAAAAAGAAGCATCGAGTATTTTTTTGTCGTACAAACGTTTCATCATTATTTATGTGGTCATCATTTCACATTATTGGCTGATGATCGACCCTTAAGTACTATTTTTGGGCCGGTTTAAAGGCATACCGTTGTTTGCTGCTAGCTGATTGCGAAGATGGTCACTGATCTTACCTGCACATTCCTACGATATTTTATATCATCAGCGTGTCATGCTAATGCTGACACATTATCACACCTATTGAGCAGGTGTCACCAACTAGTTTTGTTAATATTCTTTGCACTAGTAGATCATTTGCCTGTGACAGATTCTCAAGTTGAGGCATACTGGAAATGGTCCCATGATGGGGAAGGTGGTGGACATGGTATTGCAAGGAACGATAGCTGGAATGCATCATACACATACTGATTTTAAAAAACCATTTGTATCAAGAAAGCTTGAGTTGACGGTCCATGGTGGGTGTCTATTGTGAGGAATCCGAGTGATCATCCCTCCTAGTCTGCGTGGAAGAGTTCTTGAACAACTACTTGAAGAACGTCCTGGTTCAGTCTGGATGAAGGAATTATTTTTGGTGACCGGGCCTGGATGTTCAGATTGAAGAAAAAGTGGGAGAGTGTCGATCCTGTGCATGAATAAGAAATAACCATCATTGTTTCTCTTGCACCCTTGGGAGTGGCCTAAAATAGCATTGGCAACGATTGCATGTAGATTTTGTTCATCTATTGAGTGTTACATGCTCTTAGCCATAATTGATGCACACTCTAAAGTGGTCAGAAATTGTTGAGAGATGATCTACACCTGAATTTTGACACAATTTTTGCAAGGTTTGGTAAACCAGAACAGATTGTTAGTGGAAAATGGTTCACAGTTTACTTCGAATTTGAGGATTATCCCAAAGTAAATGGTACTCAGCATATAAAATCCACACCTTATTATCCATCAACCAATGGATTAGTTGAAAGAGTTGCACAATCCTTGAAGCCATGAAAACATTCTTTAAAAGCTTCAATAGAGCAACATTCGTTATCACGTCATGTGAATAGCTTTTTGGCATCTTATAGAAATACTACTCGTGTCTATCCAATGTTCATCTGCATTGCTACCTTTAAAGAGAAAGTTGAGAACTATGTTTGATTCATTATTACCACCGGAAACTTCAGAGACAGTAGAGCATTAGCAACAATCTCCGATTGCTAGATGAGAACTGAGGGCAAAACATCCCAGGGGAATTTCTGGTGTTATTGGTCTGACGTTTTGGGAATTGGAAAGTAAAAGTGCCTGGGTTTTTTTTTGAAGGGGAGAATCGATATTTTATTAACCATGTTTGTGTTCCCCTTCTTAGATATTCTAGCCCTCGTTTTGTCAGACGTGATTCTGCTGCTTCAAGAAAAGGACCAGAAATACTCGTTTGCAACAGTGGTAAGTGCAGCCTACTAACAAAACATAGTTAGCCAAATGCTATTCAACCAAGGATGTAAGCCATTGGCCATGTCAGCAAGGCATGGTGCTAATGTACCGTTGTGCCCTGTTTTCTTGAAGGAGTTGAGTCAGTCCAGTTTGGGGTATAGTTTAAGTTTGTTTGTTGTCACAAGTAAGCTTACATTAACACTGCAATGAAGTTACTGTGAAAATCCCCTGATCGCCACACTCCGACACACCTGTTTGGGTACACTGAGGGAGAATTTAGCATGGCCAATCCCCAAACCAGTACCTCTTTCGGACTGTGGGAGGAAACCGGAGCACGCGGAAGAAACCCATGTGGACACAGGGAGACCGTGCAGACTCTGCTCAGACAGTGACCCAAGTTGGGAATGGAACCCGGGTCCCAGGCGCTGAGGTAGCAGCGTTGTGAAGCAGCAGTGCTTACCACTACGAGACTGTGCTGACAGTTTTCCAGATGAGCCCAGTCGGTAAAAGGTTGATTTTAACCCTGCTGCTTGGTGGAGGGAGCTGCATTTTCGAGGCAAAAAGGAATTATATTTTGTTCCTGTGTTTTTAATGTTCTGCTACTGCCTTGGCTGTTTTTGAGTCATTTTATGCTCACACTAACTCGGTCTCCACATCTCCCAACTTCTCAGGACCAGAAGCCAGCTGGCATCTCGTTGCAAAAGCTAATCGTCAGGGAAGTGGCCAATGAAGAGAAAGGAATGTTCCTCATCAGTGCCTCTGATGATGGGCCTGAGATGTACGAGATCCACACTAACTCTAAGGAGGAGCGCAACACTTGGATGGCAGTTATCCGAGATGCGATTGACAGGTAGCTTGGCAGTGTAAACTCTGCTTCCTATCTGAAGTGTCAACATTGTGTGTATTATGCTGACTCCATTAGTTGGAAACCATTACTAACCCATAGGAGTCTCTATGCCCATTTCAAACCAATCTTACTAATCCCTCGCCACGTCTGTAAAGCACACTAGTACATTTAAAACATTGTTTTTGTCTTTGTTTGGTGTTCAGGACTACTTTCAGACTGTTAACTTACTATTATTGCTGTCTTGAACAGTTCTTCCTCCCCTTATTCCCTTACAGGATCGGGGGCCTGGCAACTGATGAACTCCCAGACCACTACCTTCCCTCTTTTACCCATCCGTGGTGCCTGTACAGTAATAACAACCAACATCACTAACAAGTTGTTTGCTCATTATCAGGTTGCAGTTTCTGGGAGCGTGCTGCTGTGGTGGCTTCCAATGTTACGATAGTGACTGCAGTTCAAAAGGTGCTTTGCTGGCTATGCAGTACTTTGCAAAGATGTCCTGAGCTTGTGAAAGGCTCAATAGAAATGTATTTTTAAAAATTTCTTTATCAAGACCGAAACCACCTGCGGGTGAGATCGACTGATTTCACGTCCGTGTCTAAACCACCTTTTCTTTCGCTCAGGTATCCAATGGAAGAGGCAGTCCTGGGTGAAGAACGGCAGAAGGACGAGAGAAGAGCAGCGCGAATCAAAGAACTCCAGCGTAAGATGACGATGGTGCAGAGAACCTGCAGCCGGGCTTTGAGATAAATCAATCCTGTGCTTTAATCTTATCTTTTTTTTTACTTCCGTTGAGAAGTGTGAGTATTAAGAACATTCTCTGCTTCAGGCACCCAATTATAGGTGGTGGCTTAGCTGGAGATGCGCAGGTACTAGCAACCTTATCCCTTGATCCATGCTATTGACCAGTTATTTGACTACGGAGGGCATCACAGCCAAGTACGATCCTGATCGCTCTCTGTGACCTTACAGGAGATTCACTGGATAATGCTCGACGTTTTAAAGTTTATTTATTGGTGTCACAAGAAGGTTTACATTAACACTGCAATGAAGTTACTGTGAAAATCCCCTAATCGCCACACTCCCTGTTTGGGTACACGGAGGGAGAATTTAACTTGGCCAATCCACCTAACCCGCACATCTTTGGACTGTGGGGGGGGAAACCGGAGCACCCGGAGGAAACCCACGCAGACATGGGGAGAATGTGCAAACTCCACACAGACAGTGACCCAAGCAAGGAATTGAACCTGGGTCCCTGACGCTGTGAAGCAGCAGTGCTAACCACTGTGCCACAGCCGGTGTGGAAACTGTGCTCCTCCTCTTTTCAAGGCACTCTCTCTCAATAATGGGTGATGTTGAGTTGTTGGCATCCTTCATGTTGACCCTATGGCTGTGTGGCTTAATGCTGCGTTTGATGGCGCCTTTTACTGGCAGCGTTTGGTGAGCTGCAGTCGGTTAGTTCGGGTGTCGAGTTTTGGATCGTGGCAGCGCCACGTGATATGTAACCTGATGAAGTGTTCGGCAGTTTGCATCACGGCTGCTTACCGGGTTCTTGTCGGTCATGTTTCTAGAATGTCTGAGCACGAAGGATGAAGTGATCAAGCGGACCCTGTGTGAGAAGTTGGAAATTTACAGCGACATAGCAGAGGTGAACGGGTACCTGGACACAGGAAGGCCACGCATGCTGCTTCGAGCTGACATGCTGGAGTCTCAGCGAGATACCGTGATTAATGAAGTGATGAAAGAAAGTGAGTTTGAGCTGTGTATTTGGAAATGGCAGAGAGATGGGGGCCAAAGTCATTTTAAGAATGCAGACGTGCCATGAAAATTCTGTGCTTTGGTTAATGTAGCTATAGGGTACCTACTATAGAGAACCCACTGAACTAGTGCCTGAATAGTTAAAAAACAAGTCAAATACCAGCTGTGCACTCCTCCTTGTTTATTCCTCCTATATTTTCAAGACACTGACACTTCAGCCTTTCTCTGGCACCTTACTCAATGGTATTTGCTACCAAATAAACCCGTTGGACTTTAACCTGGTGTTGTGAGACTTCTCACCTTACTCGATGACCATTTGTTGTGGCCAGCTTGTAATGGTGAATGTTATCAGACTATTTGACTGTGGAAGCATCGCAACAGATGTGTCCACGTCCCCCATTTTTCGCCCTTGTGCACAGAGACCAGTTGTTGCCCCTCCCCTCTTGCCACCTTAAGTTTAACCATCTCGCTGCTGACTTTGCATCTAATCACTTGATTCTTGATTCTAACCAGACCAAGTACCTGGCAGTGGAATGACCTGTTTTTTTCTTCTATTCTTTTTGAAGTGGCTGAAGGTGAAAATCTCACCGTTGAAATGTCTCTCCCTGTTAAATCTAACGGAAACCAGTCTGCTCTGCCGCACGATGAATTCTCTGCACTCAAATTTGTTTTAAATGAGCTAAACTGGGAATTAAAACAAAATCTTCCCTCAGCTCATGGACATGTGGGTCTCATCTCTGGGATCTGACTTTAGAGCAATGCAGGTTCACGTAACCCAAACTCGTGCTCTGTCTCTGACGTGTGTGCATGCGTGTGTAAACATGATACAAACACCTGAAATCACGTACCAACTGACTCACGCACAACCTCTTCCCTGCTGCCATCAAACTTTTGAATGGTCCTACCATATATTAAGCTGATCTTTCTCTTCACCCTATCTGTAACTGCAACACTATATTCTGCACCTTTCCTTCTCTGCTATGTACTTAATGAAGGATATGTCCTGTATAGTGCACAAGATACACTACTTTTTACTATATCCCGATACATGTGACAAATCAAAACCAGGTTCAGGAGACAGAGAATTCCATCAATAATGTCCCCACTGACTCATCAGTCCATGTGATGGTGTAAATTTGCACATCACTCTTCTCCCCAAACATTAGTCACGTTAGCGCCCAGGGAGAGCAACAAAACCACGAAAGGAGCCAGTGACCAATCTGCAAAGATTGTCTTCCTTATTGGCACAAAATGACACTATTTAGAAATGATGTGGAGATGCCGGCGTTGGACTGGGGTGGACACAGTCTCTCAACGCTGGGCTAAAGTCCAACAGGTTTATTTGGAATCATGAGCTTTCGGAGTGCTGCTCCTTCATCCGATGAGTCACCTGATGAAAGGGCCAGCACTCCGAAAGCTCGTGATTTCAAATAAACCTGTTGAACTTTAACCTAGTGTTGTGAGACTCCTTACTATTTAGGAAGAGGGATTGGGACAGCGAGGGTGCCGAGGTCCCTTGGGTTTTTCTGATCAAGTCCAGCATTAACAGCAAGACTGTTTATTATTCCAGTTGAAAACCTTCAGAATCTAATTGCCGCCCAGCCCAGCAGCATAAGCTGGCAGTCGGAGGACAGCTTGGGTACCTCGAGTTTGCCACGGCGTGCTGAGACGTTCGGAGGCTACGACAGCAGTTCCAGTAATCTAACCAAAGGTAGGTTGGAACGACTGCCTCCCCCCACTCCCGGTGAAAGTTGCGTTAGTCTTTTTGTCAGGTCTGCAGTTTTCCGTTTACCTCTCAACCCCTCTCATTTTCAGATGGCTCCATCAGAAAAAAGTCAAACACACTCTCTTCCAATAGCGAACTGAAGGTGAAGGAAAAAGCTGGATCTCGGGCCAGCTCCGAACCTCAACTGCAGGATGTGTGCAGTGAGAGTGAGGGCGGACGGACGGTACAGTAATTCTTTAAAAAGTCTTCAGTGATAGAGGTTTCATTCCTGTGTTCACTGTCCATCATATTTCCCTTTTACTTCCTCAGTAATATCTAGTATACTGACCTTTGATTTCCAATTGATGGGAATCTCTTTGTGATGGAATGGTGCCAATAATTATCCTGTACATAACAGAAATCCTAATTACGTGGTACAGTGCTTAACACTGCTGCCTCACAGCACCAGGGACCCGGGTTCAATTCTGACCTTGGGCCACTGTCTGTGTGGAGTCTGCACGTTGTCTGCGTGGGTTTCCTCCGGGTGTTCTGGTTTCCTCCCACAGTCCAAAGATGTGTGGGCTGGGTGGATTGGCCGTGCTAAATTGCCCTTTAGTGTACAAAGATGTGTAAATTGGGGGGGATTAGCGGGATAAATACGTGGGGTTATGGGGTTAGGGCCTAGGTAAGATGCTCTGTTGGAGAGTCGCTGCAGACTTGTTGGGCTGAATGGCCGCCTTCTGCACTGTAGAGATTCTGTTAAAACAAAATTGTATAAATTAAGCCATTTAACCCCAATGTAGTTGATCTCCACATGACCATTATGCTGAACCTTCCTGGCTGCTCTGTTCCCATGTTGCGTTATTCCCTTTTCCTTCAAACATTTATCTAACCAACTCTGAGATGTTGATGTGATCTCAGCTTCAATCACTAACACTCCTGGTTTATTCCACTACCTTCAGTTTAACTGTTCCTCCATCTCTCTGCTAAATCTCATAGTTTAACCTCACACCCATTGCTCTTTTTCCAGGACCCCTCAATCACTGAAAAGTCTGTCTCTATCTGTCAGACAATACAGCAGGATATAGATAGGCTGGAAAATTGGGCGGAGAGGTGGCAGATGGAATTTAATCCAGATAAATGCAAAGTGATGCATTTTGGAAGAACTAATGTAGGGGGGAGTTATACAATAAATGGCAGAGCCATCAAGAGTATAGAAACACAGGGACCTAGGTGTGCAAGTCCACAAATCCTTGAAGGTGGCAGCACAGGTGGAGAAGGTGGTGAAGAAGGCATATGGTATGCTTGCCTTTATAGGACGGGGTATAGAGTATAAAAGCTGGAGTCTGATGTTGCAGCTGTATAGAACGCTGGCTAGGCCACATTTGAGTACTGCGTCCAGTTCTGGTTGCCGCACTACCAGAAGGCTTTAGAGTGAGTGCAGAGAAGGTTTACCAGGATGTTGCCTGGTATGGAGGGTCTTAGCTATGAGGAGAGATTGGGTAAACTGGGCTTGTTCTCCCTGGAAAGACGGAGAATGAGGGGAGACCTAATAGAGGTGTACAAGATTATGAAAGGTATAGATAGGGTGAACAGTGGGAAGCTTTTTCCCAGGTCAGAGGTGACGATCACGAGGGGTCACGGGCTCAAGGGGTTAGGGGGCGAGGTATAACTCAGATATCAGAGGGACGTTTTTTACACAGAGTGGTGGGGGCCTGGAATGCGCTGCCAAGTAGGATGGCGGAGGCAGACACGCTGGCATCGTTTAAGACTTACCTGGATAGAACATAGAACAGTACAGCACACAACAGGCCCTTCGGCCACGATGTTGTGCCGAGCTTTATCTGAAACAAGATCAAGCTATCCCACTCCCTATCATCCTGGTGTGCTCCATGTGCCTATCCAATAACCGCTTAAATGTTCCTAAAGTGTCTGACTCCACTATCACTGCAGGCAGTCCATTCCACACCCCAACCACTCTCTGCGTAAAGAACCTACCTCTGATATCCTTCCTGTATCTCCCACCACGAACCCTATAGGTATGCCCCCTTGTAACAGCTCCATCCACCCGAGGAAATAGTCTTTGAACGTTCACTCTATCTATCCCCTTCATCATTTTATAAACCTCTATTAAGTCTCCCCTCAGCCTCCTCCGCTCCAGAGAGAACAGCCCTAGCTCCCTCAACCTTTCCTCATAAGACCTACCCTCCAAACCAGGCAGCATTCTGGTAAATCTCCTCTGCACTCTTTCCAGCGCTTCCACATCCTTCTTATAGTGAGGTGACCAGAACTGCACACAATATTCCAAATGTGGTCTCACCAAGGTCCTGTACAGTTGCAGCATAACCCCACGGCTCTTAAACTCCAACCCCCCTGTTAATAAAAGCTAACACACTATAGGCCTTCTTCACAGCTCTATCCACTTGAGTGGCAACCTTTAGAGATCTGTGGATATGGACCCCAAGATCTCTCTGTTCCTCCACAGAACCCTACCTTTGACCCTGTAATCCACATTTAAATTAGTCCTACCAAAATGAATCACCTCACATTTATCAGGGTTAAACTCCATTTGCCATTTTTCAGCCCAGCTTTGCATTCTATCTATGTCTCTTTGCAGCCTACAACAGCCCTCCACCTCATCCACTACTCCACCAATCTTGGTGTCATCAGCAAATTTACTGATCCACCCTTCAGCCCCCTCCTCTAAGTCATTAATAAAAATCACAAGGAGCAGAAGACCAAGCACTGATCCCTGTGGCACTCCGCTAGCAACCTGCCTCCAATCCGAAAATTTTCCATCCACCACCACCCTCTGTCTTCGATCAGACATGATGTGGAGATGCCGGCGTTGGACTGGGGTAAACACAGTAAGAAGTTTAACAACACCAGGTTAAAGTCCAACAGGTTTATTTGGTAGCAAAAGCCACACAAGCTTTCGGAGCTGCAAGCCCCTTCTTCAGGTGAGTGGGAATTCTGTTCACAAACAGAGCATATAAAGACACAAACTCAATTTACATGAATAATGGTTGGAATGCGAATACTTACAACTAATCAAGTCTTTAAGAAACAAAACCATGTGAGTGGAGAGAGCATCAAGACAGGCTAAAAAGATGTGTATTGTCTCCAGACAAGACAGCCAGTGAAACTCTGTGGGGGTTACAAATAGTGTGACATGAACCCAATATCCCGGTTGAGGCCGTCCTCGTGTGTGCGGAACTTGGCTATCCACGCCATGGACATGGACAGTGACCATGACACCACACAACCCTGCCACAGCAACCTCTGCAAGACGTGCCGGATCATCAACACAGATGCCATCATCTCACGTGAGAACACCATCCACCAGGTACACGGTACATACTCTTGCAACTCGGCCAACGTTGTCTACCTGATACGCTGCAAGAAAGGATGTCCCGAGGCATGGTACATTGGGGAAACTATACAGACGCTGCGACAACGGATGAATGAACACCACTCGACAATCACCAGGCAAGACTGTTCTCTTCCTGTTGGGGAGCACTTCAGCGGTTACGGGCATTCGGCCTCCGATATTCGGGTAAGCGTTCTCCAAGGCGGCCTTCGCGACACACGACGGCGCAGAGTCGCTGAGCAGAAACTGATAGCCAAGTTCCGCACACACGAGGACGGCCTCAACCGGGATATTGGGTTCATGTCACACTATTTGTAACCCCCACAGAGTTTCACTGGCTGTCTTGTCTGGAGACAATACACATCTTTTTAGCCTGTATTGATGCTCTCTCCACTCACGTTGTTTTGTTTCTTAAAGACTTGATTAGTTGTAAGTATTCGCATTCCAACCATTATTCATGTAAATTGAGTTTGTGTCTTTATATGCTCTGTTTGTGAACAGAATTCCCACTCACCTGAAGAAGGGGCTTGCATCTCCGAAAGCTTGTGTGGGTTTTGCTACCAAATAAACCTGTTGGACTTTAACCTGGTGTTGTTAAACTTCTTACTTCGATCAGACAGCCAGTTACCTATCCAATCGGCCAACTTTCCCTCTATCCCACACCTCCTCACTTTCATCATAAGCCGACCATGGGGGACCTTATCAAACGCCTTACTAAAATCCATGTATATGACATCAACTGCCCTACCTTCATCAACACACTTAGTTACCTCCTCAAAAAATTCAATCAAATTTGTGAGGCACGACTTGCCCTTCACGAATCCGTGCTGACTATCCCGGATTAATCCGCATCTTTCTAAATGGTCGTAAATCCCATCCCTAAGGACCTTTTCCATCAATTTACCAACCACCGAAGTAAGACTAACCGTTCTATAATTACCAGGGTCATTTCTATTCCCTTTCTTAAACAGAGGAACAACATTCGCCATTCTCCAGTCCTCTGGCACTATCCCTGTGGACAGCGAGGACCCAAAGATCAAAGTCAAAGGCTCTGCAATCTCATCCCTTGCCTCCCAAAGAATCCTAGGATATATTTCATCAGGCCCAGTGGACTTATCGACCTTCAGTTTATTCAAAACTGATTGATAGTCACATGAGCAGTCTGGGAATGGAGGGATACAAACGAATGGTCTAGTTGGACCAATGAACGGCACAGGCTTGGAGGGCCGAAGGGACTGTTTCCTGTGCTGTACTGTTCTTTGTTCTTTGTATCCACCCTGTCCTATCCCTTCATGAATTTACACCTTTATCAAACCCTCTAGTTCTAACAAAAATAGGACCAGTTTTTGAAGAGGAACCATGGCTGTTTTCTTTGTCTCCTTCCTAATCATGTGGTACTGACCAGTTATTGTTGTGTTGGAGTTTAAAAATAGGAAAGTTTTATTGCAATTGTACGAGATGTTGGTGAGGCCTCATCTGGAATACTGCGTACAGTTTTGATCCCCTTACCTTAAAAAAGATAGTAATATTGGAGGCAGCCCAAAGGTGATCCATCAGGCTAATCATAGAATCCTTACAGTGCAGAAGGAGGCCGTTTGACCCGTCGAGTCTGCACCGACCACAATCCCACCCAACCCCTAGTCCCATAACCCCATGTAGTTCTCGTGTGCTGCTGCTATCCGAGTCATTGCCTGCTAATCCCCCTGTTACTAAGTGGCAATTCAGCATGGCCTATCAACCTAATCTGCACATCTTTGGAGTGTGGGAGGAAACCGGAGAACCTGGAGGAAACACACGCAGACATGGGGAGAAAGTGCAAACTCCACACAGATAGTTACCCAAGCTGTGAATCGAACCCAGGTCCCTGGCGCTGAGGCAGCAGTGCTGCCACTGTGCCACCGTGCCACCCCCCCAGGGTGAGAGTATTGTCCTATAAGAGAGACCGGGTATTCTAAATCCTTGGAATTTAGAAGAGTGATGGGTGACCTTATTCACACACACAAGATCCTGAGGGATCTTGACAGGGTAGATGGTGAGATGTTTTCACTAGTGGGAGAGTCTTGAACAAGGGGACAAAGCTACAAGATAAAGGGCTGGTCGCTTAAAACTGAGGTGTGTGGAAATTTCTTCTCACAGAGGGAGGCGAAATCTCTGGAATTCTCTGCCCCAAAGGTTGGTGGAGGCTGGATCATTAGAAGGATTTAAAGTGGAACTGGATAAATATTTGATAGATCGAGGGATAGAAGGGCAAAGAGGAAATGGCTCAGAAAAGGAGCTGAGGCCAGTATAGACCAGCCATGATCGTATTGAATGGCGGGGCAGGTTAGAAGGTATTGAATGGCGGGGCAGGTTAGAAGGTGGCCTCCTCCTGCTTCTATTTCTTGTGTTCTGCTGCCATCCAAGTCATTGTCTGTGACTCAGCAAACTGGGAGGAGACTGAAGGATTTTCACTAAAGGATAAAAATGACCATAGTTCATGGCTTTTAACATCAGTGGGTGGGGTTACATCGCTTAAAAATTGGGCAACAGGACCGAGCAATGAAAAATAGAATCGCGATTTGAGTTCTCGTTGTTGAGGGACTGATGGGGTTTTATTGCAAGACTTAGTGACCGTTTAATTCCCCACATTGAGACAGAGTAATAAGGGAGTAATTTGCCTTCATAGCTTCATATTAATGCAAAAGTCGACATGGGTACAAAGTGGGGAAACATGGTTAATCTGCTGGCATTAACGAATAGAAGAAACTACACGCAAACACCAGCTGTTTAGCAGCATGTTCGCCGCCAGGTTTCACGGCAACTCTTCCTGTTGTTGAAGTGGTTTGAACAGTTGTTGGATCGACTGGTACGTGCCAAAAGCCTCAGTTTAGCCATTCTCTGGAGCAGGATCTAACCTGGTGACTCCATTCCCTTTATTTCAGAGCGACCTATCCCGATCATGCAGCATTAGTTACAGTGGTTTTCTGCATGATGTAGAGGTAAGATCCTGTCATCCTTACTACTGTTTTTTTTAAATAAATGAATTTAATAAAACGGTGGTAGAATCATAGAGGGGCATGGACAGGGTGGATAGGGAGCAGCTGTTCCACTTAGTTGAAGGGTCAGTTACGAGGGGATAAAAGTTAATAGTGAGGGGTGGGAGGTTTAGGGGGGATTTGAGGAAAAATGTTGTTACCCAGAGAGTGGTGACGGTCTGGAATGCGCTGCCTGGGAGGGTGGTGGAGGCGGGATGCCTCACATCCTTTTTAAAAGTACCTGGATGAGTACTTGGCACGTCATAACATTCAAGGCTATGGGCCAAGTGCTGGCAAGTGGGATTAAGTGGGCAGGTCAGAGCCTTTCATACGTTAGTGCGGACTCGATGGGCCCAAGGGCCTCTTCTGCGCTGTAGTATTCTGTGAAGGCTTCTTCAACAGCAACTTCCAAGCCTGCGGTCTCCAAGAAGGACAAGGGCAGGTGGGGCATAGGAATGCAGAGCTTCTCGCTGTCCTGACTCGGACAGATATCGACTTTTCCTTCATTGCTGTGGGGTGAGAATCCTGGACCACCTTTCCTGGCAGTGCTACGGGTGTAACTTTGCCACATGGACTGCAGTTGTTCAGAAAGGCAGCTCACCAGTGCTTTCTAAAGGTCAGTTGGGGATGAGCAGTAAGCATTTCCAGTGATGCCTGCATCCCACAAAATGGGTTTTCAATCATGTAGGAGGACACAGCCAAGCTTTGAAAAGAGATCAGGTGAACAGATCAGGTAACAATAACAATGAGGCAGTGCTAAACTTGGAATTTCACATGTAGGAACCAATGGAGACCATTTAACCCCTCTTCTGCCATTTAATGCACCAACTTCCACCATGCTGCAATCATGCAGGGCCTTGGTGAGGCCACACTGAGTGTATTGTGTGCAGTTTTGGTCTCCTTTTCTGAGGAAGGATGTTCTTGCTCTCGAGGGAGTGCAGCAAAGGTTTACCAGGCTGATTCCGGGGTTGACGGGACTGATGCATGGGAAGAGAATGACTAGGTTAGGATTGTTTTCACTGGAGTTCAGACGAATGTGGGAGGATCTCAGAGACTTTTAAAACTCTAACAGGACTAGACAGGGTGGATGCAGGGAGGATGTTCCCGATGGTGGGGGAGTCCAGAACTAGGAATCACAGTCTGAGGATTCAGAGTAGACCATTTAGGCCGGAGATGAGACATTTCTTCACCCAAAGAATGGTGAGTCTGTGGAATTCATTACCACAGGAAGTAGTTGATGCCAAAACATTGAATGTATTCAAGAGGCGGCTGGATATAGCACTTGGGGCGAATGGGATCGAAGGTTATGGGGGAAAAGCAGGATTAAGAACATAACATAAGAACTAGGAGCAGGAGTAGGCCATCTAGCCCCTCAGGCCTGCTCCGCCATTCAATAAGATCATGGCTGATCTGATAGTGGGTTCAGTTCCACTTACCCGCCCGCTCCCCATAACCCTTAATTCCCTTAATGATTAAAAATCTATCTATCTGTGACTTAAACACGTTTAACGAGGTAGCCTCTACTGCTTCATTGGGCAGAGAATTCCAAAGATTCACTACCCTCTGGGAGAAGAAGCTCCTCCTCAACTCTGTTCTAAATTGACTCCCCCGTATTTTGAGGCTATGCCCCCTAGTTCTTGTTTCCATTGTAAGTGGAAATAACCTCGCTGCTTCTACCCTGTCTAGCCCCTTCATTATCTTATATGTCTCTATAAGATCTCCCCTCAACCTTCTTAACTCCAATGAGTACAGGCCCAGTCTACTCAATCTCTCCTCATAAGCTAACCCCCTCATCTCCGGAATCAACCTGGTGAACCTTCTCTGTACCCCCTCCAAAGCTAATGTATCCTTTCTTAAATAAGGGGACCAAAATTGTACACAGTACTCTAGATGCAGCCTCACCAGTACCCTGTACAATTGCAGCATGACCTCCCTGCTTTTATACTCCATCCCTCTCGCGATAAAGGCCAACATTCCATTTGCCGCCTTGATTACCTGCTGCACCTGAGTTTTTGTGATTCATGCACAAAGACCTTCAGGTCCCTCTGCACAGTAGCATGTTGTAATTTTTCACCGTTTAAATAATAGTCCATTTTACTATTATTCCTTCCAGAGTGGATAACCTCACACTTACCAACTCCATCTGCCAGATCCTCGCCCACTCACTTAACCTATCCAAATCTCTCTGCAGACTCTGTGTCCTCCACGCAATTTGCTTTCCCACTCATCTTTGTGTCATCCGCAAACTTTGCTACCCTACACTCGGTCCCCTCCTCCAGATCGTCTATTGAGTTGGATGATCAGCCTGATCGCGATGAACGGCAGAGCAGGCTCGAAGGGCCGAATGGCCTCCTCCTGCTCCTATCTTCTATGTTTAATGAAATCATGGTTGTCCTATGACCTGACTCCATATTTCTAAATAGGGGAACTGAAGGAAGGAAGTAGTGTATTTCAGGCTGTACATTTAGAGCTTATGACAAAGGTGAATTGGTTGGGGGGGGGGGAGGGGCGCGGGGGGCGATGTTGAGAGATGCACTGACTGTCACAACACAACAAACGCACAGGAAAGTAGCACAGAATTTATTAACAGATTCTGGTTTTAAACTGGGACATTATGTAGGAAACTTGTATCATTCCTCCTAACAGTTGTCTGTTTCTCTCTCTAGTTGGTACAGACTGTGCAGACACTGACATCACAGTTGTACAAGCTGAAGGTGAGTGTTATAAAATAATCCTAAAAATGCCAATTCACAAAATGGACATGTGTAAGGACATTCGCCCCATCGAGGGAGAATTTGCAGTCCTCCCAGTCATAGCGACGAGGCTCAGCTAAATAATTTGTTGCCCCTACTGCATCCAAGAGTCACTCTTTTGTATAAAGAACTTATAGCAGCTCATTTCATTCAACCAGCGCCTGCTGCTCTGTCTGTATTTCTTTGGAAATATATCTGACAGGGTATGTGAGAGTAATGCAGTCGATGTAATATATTTAGATTTGCAAAAGAACTTCAATAATGTACCGTTATTCATAACTTTCAGAACGTGAAGACTGGCGACAAAATAAACCAGAGTGATAATTATTCAGACTGACAAAAAGTGAGAAATGATGTTCCAGAAAGTTCCTTGCTGGGATTGCTGTGGTTCACAATTTACATAAATAATTTGGACGCTAGAATCTGAGGTGCAATTTTGAAATTTGCTGATAGAAAATTGAGGGATTTTTTTTTTTTAAAGTTAAGTTGATTTATTAGTGTCACAAGTAGGCTTACATTAACACTGCAATGAAGTTACTGAAAATCCCCTAGTCGCTGCACTCCGGCGCCTGTTCGGGTACACTGAGGGAGAATTCAGCGTGGCCAATTCACCTGACCACGTCCTTCGGACTGTGGGAGGAAACCGGAGCACCCGGAGGAAACCCACGCAGACACTGGGAGAGCGTGCAGACTCCACACAGACAGTGACCCAAGCTGGGAATCGAACCCGGGTCCCTGGCACTGTGAGGCAGCAGTGCTAACCACTGTGCCACCGTGCTGCCCCAGTTGCAGTTAATGCAGAGGAGTGCAATAAAATGCAGGGAGATGTTAATAAAACCACAGAATTGACAAATTAACTTCAATATAGATAAGTGCAAGATCATACATTTTGGGAGGAAAAATAAGGGACCCACAAAATAACCCGGGTTCGAAACCCACCACGGCAGATAGTAGAATTTGAATTCAATATTTTTTTTTAAAGTCTGGAATTAAGAGTCTACTGATGACCATGAAACCATTGTTGATTGTTGGGGAAAAACCCATCTGGTTCACTAATGTCCTTCAGGGAAGGAAATCTGCCATCCTTACCCGGTCTGGCCTACATGTGACACCAGAGCCACAGAATGTGGTTGACTCTGAACTGCCCTCTGAAATTGCCTAGCAAGCCACTCAGTTCAAGGGCCGCTAGGGATGGGCAATAAATGCTGGCCAACCATCGACGCCCATGTCCCATGAATGAACAAAGAAAAAAAAAATTGGAAAGTATGTTTCTGAAGGAATGGAGGAGCCAAGAGACTGGGGGTTCAGGAATAGAGTAGATAGCTCCAATTGAGGAGCTAGTAATGGGGCAGATACATTTTGGGCTGTATTTCATGCCTATGTATTTAGCGACTCTGTTCATGGCCTATACTCTGTGTTACAAAGGGGGAGGTTGATCTCTTTAACAACTAACACTCAACCACTCTGAGAAGTACCTCCCTTCATAATCTGTTAGAGTGTACAAGAAGGGGTGATATCGACACTTCAACTTTTAGTGGCTAAATCAAAATAACTACCTGAGACACACTCTATAAAGTCAATAAGTAACACTTTATTCATCTAACAGGTTAACTAAACTATTAACAAACTGAATGAAACACTGTTCTAATGGAATGCTGTTTAGATAAATATAATTCCCACTTACAAAGAAAAATAGAATTTTTAGTCACACTCAAAATGCAACCAGGTGTTATCTTCTGACATCTTCTATCTTTATTTTCTGTCTTCACTATCTTCCATTGGTACCTTTGCGATTGAGATGAGGCTTTCCTTTAAGACACAAATGTGGCTGTTAGCGCTGGCAGATGACAGTTACTGGCTGTCTCTGAAGCTGAAAGTTGAGAGTTGTTGTCTGGTTCTCTGGAGCTAGTTCTTCTACCCCTGATGACGTACTAAAATATCTACAGTAGGATTGGTTTAACGGGTGATCAAAACATCAAATTCAAATCTGATAGGCTGCTGCCATTCAAATGCCTAGTTTAAACTGGGCAAACTTCAAAAACAGCCTTTATCTTGGCAGCACCACTGCCTAGGCTGGCGATATAATGTTTCAGTCTGTGTACAGCATGCACCCGCATCTATTTTAACTCTAAGCATAGAAAATAACCTGCCGTTTTTGTCAACAGACCATTCAATTTTGCATCTCTTAGCATTTTAGAATTTTTTTTTTATAATTTTCCAAACACTGACTTCACACCACTTGTTTGTGTTCCTCAGGCTCTGATTGCCCAACAAGACAGTTACTTTGAAATGCAGCGGTACACGGGTGCGAGTGGGGAGCGGGACAGGCAGTCTCGCCCTCCGAGCTCGCGTGGGAGCCTCCTCCTGGAGCAGGAAAAGCAGCGGAACTTTGAGAAGCAGCGCGAGGAGTGGGCCAACGTCCAGAAGCTGCAGAACCAGGTGCGGCAGGAGCAGCAGAAGTTGGAGCGGGAAAGGGACCGCCAGAAGCGTGAACTCGATGTCCAGGAGGCCGGACTCCAGGACCGGGAGGAGAGGTTGCAGCAGCTGAAGGAGCAGCTAGCTCAGGAGCAGGAAGAGCTGGAACGGCACCGGCAGGAATACCAACAGGACCTGGAGCGTCTCCGAGAGTCCCAGCGAACGGTGGAGAAAGAGAGGGAACGCCTGGAGCAGCGACAGCGGAAGCAATTGAAGCACAACACAGTCATGTTTCCTACTGAAGGTGGCCAGGTAATGAATTGGGCTTAATCGTCACTGGGGTGAACCGTGTGATGACACACCAGCCATGGCTCAGTGTGCGAGAATTAGAACGTTCAAAGTCCTACTGCAGGCACTCGAGCTCAAAGGTAGAGCAATACTGCAGGGCAGCCCTGGGGGAGTGCTGCACTGTCTGAGGTGCGATATTAAATCAAGCCCCACTTTGGTAGTAAAAGATTCCAAGTGATACTACCCCAAAGGCTTCTCCCACAGCGAGAATTGTCAATATTTATCCCTCCACCACCATCAAAATCAGGTTATCTGGTCTTTATACTGCTGTTTCCTACAATACAGCCGTGACTATGTTTCAAGAGTATGAGCTAAAGAGTACTGTGGGGCATCCAGAGGTGTTGAAATGTGCTATATAAATGCAAGCCTTTATTCCTATGTCAGAATTCTCAATTCTGCCCTCTGCTGGATCCCTGCTCCGGTACCACCGAGCTGACCAGTCACAGGAACCTCCCTGAGTTGATATGAACCGTGTACTAATCGGGACTATAGAGTCTGCTAATGCCCCACTTGGTTACTGCAGTGCTGATGCCCCTTGCATTGTGCACAATCTGGATCAAGGGGCTTAAATCATAGAATCCCTACAGTGCAGGAGGAGGCCATTTGGCCCATCGAGTCTGCACCGACCGCAATCCTACCCAGGCCCTATTCCCGTAATCCATGAATTTACCCTGTTAATCCCCCTGACACTCGGGGCAATTTAGCTTGGTCAATTAACCCAACCCGTACATTTTTGGACTGTGGGAGAAAACCGAGGCACCTGGAGGAAACCCATGCAGACACGGGGAGAACGTGCGGACACAAGCCGGGAATTGAACCCGGGTCCCTGGAGCTGTGAAACAGCAGTGCTAACCACTGTGCCACCATGCAGCCTCTGGATCGAGAGGCTTAAATCAGACCTTCATTGCTATCTGGACCTGGCTTTTAGTAAAAACATTTGCATTTATAGTGCCTTTCACAACTTCAGAATGTCCCAAATCTCTTAACAACCAGTGAAGCACTTTTTGAAGTGTGTTCATTGTTGTAATGTAGGAAAACCCACAGCCAGTTTATGCACAGAAAGCTCCCACAGTCGGCAATGACCAGACAATCTGTGATTAATGATAGTGGTCAGCGGGATAAGTATTGACCACAACCCCGGTTCCCAAAAGCTGCAAATAGGCTGTTCACCAGTGTCTTGCACTGAGCTAGGAAAGGAACACACACACTGTAAGCTTAACATAAATGTCACATGGTTTTACACAAATTAGAAGCAGACGTAGGCCATTCGGCCCTTCGAGCCTGCTCCGCCATTCATTTTGATCATGACTGATCATCAAACTCAATATCCTGATCCCATCTCTTTCACCCCCACCCCATATCCCTCGACCCCTTTAGCCCCAAGAGCTATATCTAATTTCTTCTTGAAATCACTCAACATTTTGACCCAACTACTTTCTGTGGATTCCACACATTCACAATCCTCTGGGTGAAGAAATTTCTCCTCCCCTCAGTCCTAAAAGGTTTACCCCTTACCCTCAAACTATGACACCTAGTCCTGGACTCTCCCTCCATCGGGAACATTCTTTCTGAATCTACCCTGTCTAACCCTGTTAGAATTTTATAAGTTTCTATGAGATCCGCTCTCACTCTTCTAAACTCCAGTGAATATAATCCTAATCGACTTAGTCTGCCCTCATATATGACAATCCTACCCTCCCAGGAATCAGCCTGGTAAACCTTCGCTGTACTCCCTCTATAGCAAGGACATCCTTCCTCAGATAAGGACACCAAAACTGCACACACTCCTCCAGGTGTGGCCTCACCAACGCCCTGTACAATTGCAGCAAAACATCCCAATTCTGTACTCAAATTTGAACTCTGGAGCAGTGAAATTAGTGATGATTAGCAAAAGGTTAGGTGTGAAGGCTAGAGAAACGAGGCCCAGACAAAACTGCATTGTAGATTGTGTGTGGTTCCCTGAATGTACCAGCCAGTGAGGTATGAAACCATGAGGAGCAGAGTGCTGTAAGAAGTCTCACAACACCAGGTTAAAGTCCAACAGGTTTATTTGTAAATTGAGTTTGTGTCTTTATATGCCCTGTTTGTGAGCTGAAATCCCACTCTCCTGACAAAGGGGCAGCGCTCCGAAAGCTAGTGGCTTGTGCTACCAAATAAACCTGTTGGACTTTAACCTGGTGTTGTGAGACTTCTTACTGTGCCCACCCCAGTCCAACGCCGGCACCTCCACATCAGAGCAGAGTGCTCCCAGCACTATTCCCTAACCTGGTCTGCGGTAAGTTCATGAAAAGATGGAAAGAAGGTTTGCTAAGTGATTTCATCACCATCAAAAGCCTCAAAGCGCCCTCCAGCCAATGGAATACTTCTGAAGTGTCGAATGTTAATGTAGGAAACATGGTGGCCAAATCGTGCACAGCAAGCTCCATGAGACCATAAGACACAGGAGCAGAATAAGGCCATTTGGCCCATCGAGTCTGCTCTGCCATTCAATCATGGCTGATTTTCTTTTCACATCCCCATTCTCCTGTCTTTTCCCCATAACCCCTGATCCCCTTATTAATCAAGAACCTATCTATCTCTGTCTTAAAGACACTCAATGACCCGGCCTCCACAGCCTTCTGCGGCAAAGAGTTCCACAGGTTCACCACTCTCTGGCTGAAGAAATTCCTCCTCATCTCCGTTTTAAAGGATCGTCCCTTTAGCCTGAGGTTGTGCCCTCTGGTTCTAGTTTTTCCTACCGGTGGAAACATCCTCCCCTCCATGTCCACTCTATCCAGGCTCCGCAGTATCTTGTAAGTTTCAATAAGATCCCGCCTCATCCTTCTCATCCGACAACCAATATTACCATCATGACCAGTTTATCTGCTTTTTGTGATGCTGATTGAGAAATAAATATTGGTCAGGACACTGGAGATAACAAGATTGTGCCGTGGGATCTTTTGCATCCAGCTGAGCAGGTAGTTGGGGCCTTATCTCATCCGAAAGACGGTTCCTTGAACCGAGTAGCTCTCCCTTGGAACCTCACTGGGCTGTCAGCTTTTGATTCTTGTACTTGAGCCCTGGAGTGGGGCTTGAACCTGGAACTTTCTCAGTCAGAGGTGAGTGTGCCGCCGACTGCGCCGTGGCTGATAACAGGTGTAAGGAGAGAAATCGCAGCTAGAATTATTGCTGTAGATTGTCAGGAGTCAAGCTTGTCTTTTTTGCAAATGTGTTGTCCTGTGATAGAGATAAAGGGCCACTGGGGGGCAGTACTGGCTCTTTGATCAGGTTTCTGTTCTGTGGTAATTGTGCAGTGCACCATCAATAAAGAATAGTCACAGTCAACGTAAGTGATAACTTGTCACTGGGATGAAGCGACTGATCAGTATTGGAAGAATCTTTTGTGCTTTTAAACAGTGCAGTCACTGAGGTTTTGGTGCATCTTTGCATTTTTTACATGTGAGGGATGACTTTTCCCTATTTCCAGTCTGGGCCCCATGCCCCCCTCTCCTTGTACCAGTTATCAGCCACGGCCCAGTCAGTAGCACACTCTGCCCTGAATGACAAGGATCCAGGTTCAAGCCCCACTCCAGGACTTGAGTACAAGAATCAAAGCTGACCATTGCAATTCCAAGGGAGTGTTGCTTGGTTCAAGGAACTGCCGTTCAGATGAGGTAAGGCCCCAAGTATCTGCTCAGCTGGATGAAGCTGCGTTTATGTACAGGTTCTCAAGTCCTCCAACCTTGCTGGCTGATAGTCATAGAAGTTTACAGCATGGAAACAGGCCCTTTGGCCCAACTTGTCCATACCGCCCTTTTTTTTAACCACCAAGTTAGTCCCAATTGCCCGTATTTGGCCCATATCCCTCTGTACCCATCTTACCCATGTAACTGTCGAAACGCTTTTTAAAAGACACAATCGTACCCGCCTCTACTACTGCCTCTGGCAGCTAATTCCAGACACTCACCACCCTCTGTGCGAAAAAATTGCCCCTCTGGACCCTTTTGTATCTCTTCCCCCTCACCTTAAACCTATGCCCTCTAGTTTTAGACTCCCCTACCTTTGGGAAAAGATATTGACTATCTACCTTGTCTATGCCCCTCATTATTTTATAGACTTCTATAAGATCACCCCTCAGCCTCCTACTCTCCAAGGAAAAAGTCCCAGTCTATCCAGCCCCTCCTTATAACTCAAACCATCAAGTCCCAGTAGCATCCCAGTAAATCTTTTCTGCCCTCTTTCTAGTTTAATATCCTTTCTATAATAGGCTGATCAGAACTATGCACAGTATTCCAAGTGTGGCCTTACCAATGTCTTGTACAACTTCAATAAGACATCCCAACTCTTGTATTCAATGTTCTGACCAATGAAACCAAGCATGCCGAATGTCCACCTGTGACTCCACTTTCAAGGGGCTATGGATGCTCAGGTCTCTGGAGTGGGACTTGAACCCATGATCTCTTGACTTGTAGGTATGAAAACTGAACTAAGGTTTTCAACTAAATGTTACTCAGAATATGAATAGCCTGCACTCTGGCTGCCGACAGTTTACTGTTAAAATAACTCTGGGATAACACAAGTCATGTTAATTGAAGAAAAAGAGTGGACAAATGGAATTGCTGTAGATTGATCTTATTGAATCTTATTGCAGACTCGAGAGGAGGGGTGAGCCCTATAACCTATTCCTGCTCTTGATTTTCTTTTAATGTAGTATGACACTTGTGTGTTTGCATCCCTCGCTGCTGGCCGGGTAGTTAAGCGTACACACTGGGCCCACATAGTGCATCCTCAACTTTTCCTGAAGCTTTTCAGTTGGGCACAGTAAGAAATCTCTCAACATCAGGTTAAAGTCCAACAGGTTTATTAGGTGAGTCTCCGAAAGCTCGTGAAACCAAATAAACCTGTTGGACTTTACCCTGGTGTTGTGAAACTTCTTACTGTGCTCACCCCAGTCCAACGCCGGCACCTCCGGCTCAAGAAACCATGGCCCTTCAGTTGGTAAGAAGTTTAACAACACCAGGTTAAAGTCCAATAGGTTTATTTGGTAGCAAAAGCCACACAAGCTTTGGGAGCCTTAAGCTCCTTCAGGTGAGTGGGAGTTCTGTTCACAAACAGGGCATATAAAGACACACACTCAATTTACAGAATAATGGTTGGGATGCGAATACTTGCAGCTAATCAAGTCTTAAAGGTACAGACAATGTGAGTGGAGAGAGCATTAAGTCAGGTTAAAGAGATGTGTATTGTCTCCAGACAGGACAGCCAGTGAGACTCTGCAGGTCCAAGCAAGCTGTGGGGATTACAGATAGTGTGACATGAACCCAATATCCCGGTTGAGGCTGTCCTATCAGTTTCTGCTCAGCGACTCCACATCGTGACTACCTTCAGTTGGTGCCAGGCAGTTGGAGTTTGTGCACAATCACATCCATTTCACTGCAACAAACCATTCCAGTTTCCCAATCCGCAATAGGATTGCAAATCTCAGGAATTTTCTGAGCGCTGCCTCCTTACGCTAGATGCAGTGTGTTAAGGCTTTGAGCAGGGAGTTCCTATGCAGCCCTGTTAACTCACTCGATTGATAATGGAACTCTTGATCCCACACTCGCTGTTTTATGCAGCCATGAGGTATGCTTTATTTCTCAGTCCAGATTTTTGAATTTGATTTGATTTATTGTCACATGTATTAGTAGACAGTGGAAAGTATTGTTTCTTGCGCGCTATACAAACAAAGCATACTGTTCATGGAGAAGGAAAGGAGGAAGTGCAAAATGTAGTGTTACAGTCATAGCTAGGGTGTAGAGAAAGATCAACATAGCGCGAGATCAAAAGTCTGACAGCAGCAGGGAAGAAGCTGTTCTTGAGTCGGCTGGTACGTGACCTCAGACTTTTGTATCTTTTTCCCGACGGAAGGAGGTGGGAGAGAGAATGTCCGGGGTGCGTGAGGTCCTTAATTATGCTGGCTGCTTTGCCGAGGCAGCAGTAAGTGTAGACAGAGTCAATGGATGGGAGACTGATTGTGTGATGGACTGGGCTTCATTCACGACCCATTGTATTTTCTTGTAGTCTTGGGCAGCGCAGGAGCCATACCAAGCTGTGATACAACCAGAAAGAACGCTTTCTATGTGCATCTGTAAAAGTTGGTGAGAGTCGTAGCTGACATGCCAAATTTCCTTAGTCTCCTGAGAAAGTAGAGGCGTTGGTGGGCTTTCTTAACTATAGTGTTGGCATGGAGGGACCAGGACAGATATCTACTGCCATGGACTCATGTAGTTTATCTTTGTCCTTTAGATCCCAAGCTTTCCTCACTCGCAGAGCCTTGACGGGGAGCGATTGGAAGTTAGCTCCTCACCACTGACGAACATAGCGACGGAACTCTGCGAGCGACCCGCTGATATCCAGCTTCATCGGGAGAACAGCACTGCCTCGATGTTTGTACGCACTGAGAATCGATCGTCTCTTGGGCCAAAGGCTGAGGTACCCATCCACCTCGTGAGTGCCACCAATCAGATAATGAAGCACACTGGGGTGCAGCAGAAAATCCCCACCAAACTCGCCACCTTGAAAGGCGGGAAGGACAAGGGTGGAAAAGGCAAGGATCGACAGTCCATTTCAGGCATGCCCTCCTTCTCAATGCCACATGGCGCAGGTAAGGCCCACCATCTTCTCCTTCATCCATCTTCCTCCAACTTGAATTGTTATTTTGTTTACTCATTTTAGTATGGAGGTGTTGGCTCCTTGTTAGGGTTTGGTTCCGGACTGGTTGTAGATTAATACTTCATCCATAACATTAAAAGCCCAAAATCTATCCTGTCCTTTCACACATCAAGAGTTTTAACAACACCAGGTTAAAACTCTTACTGTGTTCACCCCAGTCCAACGACGGCATCTCCACATCATGACTTTCACACATCAACGTGTGTGAGGTTTCAAACAGGGGTCCAAAGGGCAGAAAAACCTTCATGGGTAACAAACTGTCCATCTAATGCCCTGTCTCTCCCACTTGAAGCCCCAACTCTCTGTTAGCCTAAGTACCACTGAAGCCTGTCACTCTGGCACTGTAACCCTCCCACAAAATCTACCACATTCCTAAGAACACTCCCCTCAAATCTCATCAGTTGCAGACCCTTGTGGAAGACCATCCCGCTGGTATTCCATCTTGCTGAGTGTAACGCCTTTTGACATTTGGTAGTATGGGATTTGAGTATTGCTGAAAAGAGAGACGTGTTGTCGAAGCTTTTTGTCTTGCACTCATCAGGGCAAACCCAAGAGTACTAAATTTCAAAGGAAGCATCAATTCTGCCTCCGCCACCAACTCTGGCAGGCACCCACCACCCTTTGTTTTAAAAAAAAAGTTCTTCCTCATGCCCCCTCTACACCTACTGTCACTTATCTTGAATCTCTCACCTGGTTCTAGAATTCTGATGAGTGCAAGAAGAAAAGCTTTGACAGCATGTCTCTTTTTTTTTTCAGCAATACTGTTGACATTCTGAGCACCATTAATGTTTTTGTAAAGATATCCCTTTACACCAACGGGCAAACTGTTCAAATATTGTTCATACTCTGATATCACTATTTCTGTTCTCTGACACTACCTTCTCAGTTTGTGCTGGATTCAATTTATGCACATTTCAGTTTGTTCAGTGATGTCACCCTCCAGCTCCCTACTTTACAGTCTGAATGATAGAACCCTGTCACTGAATCCCCCATTCTAACAGTGGCCCCTGGAAGAGCAACTTAATATCTTGTACTCTAACCATTCTGTTATTCTGTAACCACATCTCTCAGGGAGGTGATGGCCTAGTGGTATTATCGCTTGAATATTAATTCAGCTAATATTCTGGGGATCCGGGTTCGAATCCCGCCACGGAAGATGGTGGAATTTGAATTCAATTTTTAAAAATCTAGAATTACGCATCTAATGGATAACCATGGAACCACTGTCAATTGTTGGAAAAAACCATCTGGTTCACGAATGTCCTTTAGGGAAGGAAATCTGCTGTCCTTACCTGGTCTGCCCTACATGTGACTCCAGAGCCACAGCAATGTGGCTGACTCTCAACTGCCCTCGGGCTCTAGGAATGGGCAATAAATGCTGGCCAGCCAGCGACGCCCATGTCCCATAAATAAATCAGTGACCCATGTAGGATTCACTTAACACCATCTTTCTCTCACCCAAACTCCCCTGTAGGACTTAAAGTTTATTTGTTAATGTCATAGAATCATAGAAACCCCACAGTGCAGAAGGAGGCCATTCGGCCCATCGAGTCTGCACCGACCACAATCCCACCCAGGCCCCACCCCCACATATTTACCCGCTAATCCCTCTAACCTACGCATCTCAGGACTCTAAGGGGCAATTTTTAACCTGGCCAATCAACCTAACCCGCACATCTTTGGACTGTGGGAGGAAACCGGAGCACCCGGAGGAAACCCACGCAGACACGAGGAGAATGTGCAAACTCCACACAGACAGTGACCCGAGCCGGGAATCGAACCCAGGACCCTGGAGCTGTGAAGCAGCAGTGCTAACCGCTGTGCTACCGTGCCGCCCACAAGTCACAAGTAGGCTTACAGTAACATTGCAATGAAGTTACTGTGAAAATGCCCCAGTCGCCACACTCCGGCGCCTGTTCGGGGACACGGAGGGAGAATTTAGCATGTCCAATGCATCTAACCAGCAGGTCTTTCAAACTGTGGGAGGAAACCGGAGCACCCAGAGGAAACTCTCTCAGACACAGGAAGAACGTGCAAACTCCACACAGGCAGTGACCCAAGCCGGGAATCGAACCTGGGTCCCTAGCACTGAAAGGTAGCAGTGCGAGCCACTGTGCCACCTGTAGCAACTTATGATTTAGTGCCGTTCCCCACCAACCCAACTTCCAACACTGGTCTCCCGTTACATGAGTACTGCCTGCTTTCATTTTTATTTTGTCCCAAACCATCTATTTCTCTAACCCTACATCCAGCTCTCAACTCCCATGGCTTTTAGTTTCAGTAGAAGTCTTACATGTGGAACTTTGCCAGAAATCTAAAGTAATATCATTGGGAGTGCTTCAACCACAATATCCTCGAGGTGTCTAAGGTTTCTCAGCCACTGGATAGAAATCAGGCACAGGAACTCTGGCTGATATTTACCCTCCCTAGCCCGGGGCACAGAGCGATCAGAGGCCCGTTGTTGTATTAAATGATATCCAGTAACACAGAACACACCAGGGCGTTAAATGCTGTATCCTTGGACAGTGCGATTCAATTCCACGCTTAACTAAGCAGTTAATAGAGAGTGTGGTCCTAATTCTTTTTATCTATTTGTTATGTTCTTTGTTCCTTTTCTCTCCTCTTACCATTCATTTCCTTAATGCAGGCGTGAATTGAATAAGCATTCTCTTTCCGTTTAGGACCAGTCACTGGAGAGATCCGGCAAAGCCACCCGGTGAAGTATTTTGCAAAGGACGACGGGGTGTTGAGAGGCAGGAGGTCATCCAGTCCGGTCATATCAGGCGGCCAAGGTAACTCTCCAAACTTTCTCACTCGGTTTGCACTCAACCTCTCGAAGACGCTCCCACAGTTAGAGCCAGCTGATCCATCTTGTTGTAGTGCTGATCTCAAATGCCTGCCATTGTTCCCATATCCCCATTCTTCCAGCCACTTAAGGGGAGGCGATGGCCTGGTGGTATTATCACTAGATTATGTATCAAGAAACTCAGCTAATGTTCTGGAGACCCGGGTTCGAATCCCGCCACGGCAGATGGTGGGATTTGAATTCAATTTTTTAAAAATCTGGAATTAAGAATCTATTGATGACCATGAAACCATTGTCGATTGTCGGAAAAACCCATCTGGTTCACTAATGTCCTTTAGGGAAGGAAATCTGCTGTCCTTACCCGGTCTGGTCTGCATGTGGCTCCAGAGACACAGCAATGTGGTTGACTCTCAACTGCCCTCCAAGGGCAACTAGGGATGGACTATAAATGTTGGCCAGCCAGTGACACCCATGTCCCACGGATGAATTTTTAAAAAAATGCTTATCGAAACAATTGTTAAGAATAGAGACCATGTCAGCACTCACCATAAATGTGATCGAACTTGCAGCACAGAAACACGCTGTTTAGTTGAAGTGGTCCATGTTGCTGTTTGTGCTTCATACTAGTAGGATCAACTCCATGTACTGGCTGAGGGTTTCCATGAAGGCCCCAACTTCTCAACCTTGCCCCTTACCTGAGGTGAGCTGATCCTCAGGTTAAGTCACCACCAGTCAGCTCTCCCCCTTGTAGGGGAAAGCAGCCTGTGGTCATCTGGGACTATGGTGACTGTACCTTTTACCCACTATATATCCTTTTTTCCCTCTCTTTTAGCCATCCATCTGTCCCATTCTTAAGAGTTGATGATTGAAAGAGAGATCAAGGCAACATTTAAGTGTATTCCAAAGCCTTAAAACTCGTTGCATATTTATTTTTACAAAGTACTGATGCTCTCTCTCCTAAATTTCTGTGCTTCCTTGTCTATGCCACTCGATCACTGGTACTGTTTCCATCTTCATCATTGTCAACACTTCTGTTAAATCGCCCAGGAACCTCTTCTCCCCGAACACAAACAGCTCTACCTTTACAAGGCTGTCTTTGTACTTGTACATCCTCACCCTTATTCCCCCCCAGGCCCATTGGCTCTCCAGCCCCAGGCCGAAGGGCCTTTTCTGCGCTGTATGACTCTAATTCATTGGCTTTAATGCTCACATCTCCATGTGTCACTCTATCACTGATCTGAAATTTGCATTTATATTAGTCTCTCAGAAATAACCCATTGCGTTTTGCATGGGTTACTTTGAAGTACATTCACTGTGCAACTCTTGTTCCCATTGGTGATCCGCAAACAATATTCCCGAATCCCACGTTGCAGAATCCTGTCTATGCCAGGTATTCAGCACCTTCCTCTTTAATCAGGTCTTGAGTCACCTCCCCTGAATTCTCTGCTTCCTGCTCGGTATCAATGATTCTCAATCGTCCGCACCCACTGTAAAGCAGCTTGAGAGGTACTTTATAAACGTACATTTGATTCGAGCAGACGGTGGCAAGTCTGGCGAGAGAGAGAGAGAGAAAGACAGCTGTCCCACTGTTTTAAAAGAATACCACTGAGAGGCTTGTTGGTGAAACTTTTCACTTTGCACCCATCAGGTCAAATGCAAGATTTTCCAATTTCAAGCATGATGCGTGCACCTTGAAAAGCTTCAACAATCTCTCTCTTTCTCTCTCTCTCTTTCTTTCTTTCTCTCTCTTTCTCTCTCCTC
>NW_027593303.1:0-34816 GCF_964213995.1 Mustelus asterias
GTTCAACAGCCTGTCCAAAGCTGGTAGCCTGGTATCCGGTGGTGAGATAGGACTTCATCAGTGCCTGGTAGTCAATGCCTCTGTTAAAATCATATCCTCTAACCTGCAGGGAGCCCTCAGGAATTGTCGCGCTTGGCTTCAGAACCGCATCCAAGGCAACTGGAGGAACCGACCCAGCCATCCCTGGTCACAGTGGCTCTTCCAGTTACTGAGACAGAGAATGAGGGAGAAAAAAGGTCACAGTTAGACAGAATGGAAATAGAGACCCCCCAGAGTGACGCAGAGACCCCCAGAGTGACGCAGAGGCTCCCCAGAGTGACGCAGAGGCTCCCCAGAGTGACGCAGAGGCTCCCCAGAGTGACGCAGAGGCTCCCCAGAGTGACGCAGAGGCTCCCCAGAGTGACGCAGAGGCCCCCCAGAGTGACGCAGAGGACCCCCAGAGTGACGCAGAGGACCCCCAGAGTGACGCAGAGGACCCCCAGAGTGACGCAGAGGACCCCCAGAGTGACGCAGAGGACCCCCAGAGTGACGCAGAGGACCCCAGAGTGACGCAGAGGACCCCCAGAGTGACGCAGAGGACCCCCAGAGTGACGCAGAGGACCCCCAGAGTGACGCAGAGGACCCCCAGAGTGACGCAGAGGACCCCCAGAGTGACGCAGAGGACCCCCAGAGTGACGCAGAGGACCCCCAGAGTGACGCAGAGGACCCCCAGAGTGACGCAGAGGACCCCCAGAGTGACGCAGAGGACCCCCAGAGTGACGCAGAGACCCCCAGAGTGACGCAGAGGACCCCCAGAGTGACGCAGAGACCCCCAGAGTGACGCAGAGGACCCCCAGAGTGACGCAGAGGACCCCCAGAGTGACGCAGAGGACCCCCAGAGTGACGCAGAGGACCCCCAGAGTGACGCAGAGGACCCCCAGAGTGACGCAGAGGACCCCCAGAGTGACGCAGAGGACCCCCAGAGTGACGCAGAGACCCCCAGAGTGACGCAGAGACCCCCAGAGTGACGCAGAGACCCCCAGAGTGACGCAGAGACCCCCAGAGTAACATTGGGTCCGTTTCCCCGGCGCTGGGCCCGGCTCCCCGGGCGCTGGTTCCCCGGGTCCGGCTCCCCGGGCGCTGGGCCCGAATCCCCGGCGCTGGGCCCGGCTCCCCGGGCGCTGGTTCCCCGGGCGCTGGGCCCAAATCCCCGGCGCTGGGCCCGGCTCCCCGGGCGCTGGGCCCGAATCCCCGGCGCTGGGCCCGGTTCCCCGGGCGCTGGGCCCGGCTCCCGCGGCGCTGGGCCCGGTTCCCCGGGTCTGTTTCTCTCACCCGCGAATCGAAGACCCCAGTCGCAGAATGTAACCGCGCATGCGCGGCACCGACAGCGTGACAGGGGCGGGAGCAGTGAGGGCGGGGTCTCAGTGTGAGGGGCGGGGTCTGTGTGAGAGGGCGGGGTCTCAGTGAGAGGGCGGGTTCAGTGTGAGGGGCGGGGTCTGTGTGAGGGGCAGGGTCTGTGTGAGGGGCGGGGTCTGTGTGAGAGGGCGGGGTCTCAGTGAGAGGGCGGGTTCAGTGTGAGGGGCGGGGTCAGTGTGAGGGGCGGGGTCTGTGTGAGGGGCGGGGTCTGAGTGAGAGGGCGGGGTCTCAGTGAGAGGGCGGGTTCAGTGTGAGGGGCGGGGTCTGTGTGAGGGGCAGGGTCTGTGTGAGGGGCGGGGTCAGTGTGAGGGCAGGGTCAGTGTGAGGGGCGAGGTCAGTGTGAGGGCGGGGTCAGTGTAAGGGCGGGGTCAGTGTGAGGGGCGGGGTCTGTGTGAGGGCGGGTTCTGTGTGAGGGGTGGGGTCTGTGAGAGGGCGGGGTCAGTGTGAGGGTGGGGTCAGTGTGAGGGTGGGGTCAGTGTGAGGGGCGGGGTCTGTGAGAGCCAGGGTCTGTGAGGGGCGGGGTCAGTGTGAGGGGTGGGGTCAGTGTGAGGGGTGGGGTCAGTGTGAGGGGCGGGGTCAGTGTGAGAGGTGGGGTCAGTGTGAGGGGCGGGGTCAGTGTGAGGGGTGGGGTAAGTGTGAGGGGCGGGGTCAGTGTGAGGGCGGGGTCAGTGTGAGGGGCGGGGTCAGTGTGAGGCACAGGGTCTGTGTGAGGGGCGTGGTCAGTGTGGGCGGGGTCAGTGTGAGGGTGGGGTCAGTGTGAGGGGCGGGGTCTGTGTGGGGGTGGGGTCTGTGAGAGGGCGGGGTCAGTGTGAGGGTGGGGTCAGTGTGAGGGGCGGGATCTGTGAGGGGCACGGTCTGTGAGGGGCGGGGTCAGTGTGAGGGGTGGGGTCAGTGTGAGGGGTGGGGTCAGTGTGAGGGGCGGGGTCAGTGTGAGGGGCGGGGTCAGTGTGAGGGGCGGGGTCAGTGTGAGGGGCGGGGTCAGTGTGAGGGCGGGGTCAGTGTGAGGGGCGGGGTCAGTGTGAGGCGCAGGGTCTGTGTGAGGGGCAGGGTCTGTGTGAGGGTGGGGTCAGTGTGGGGGGGGGTCTGTGTGAGGGCGGGGTCAGTGTGAGGGCGGGGTCAGTATGAGGGTTGGGGTCTGTGTGAGGGCGGGGTCAGTGTGAGGGCAGGGTCAGTGTGAGGGGTGGGGTCTGTGTGAGGGCGGGGTCAGTGTGAGGGGCAGGGTCAGTGTGAGGGGCGGGGTATGTGTGAGGGGCAGGGTCAGTGAGGGGCGGGGTCTGTGTGAGGGGCGGGGTCAGTGTGAGTGGCGGGGTCAGTGTGAGGGTGGGGTCAGTGTGAGGGCAGGGTCAGGGTGAGGGCGGGGTCAGTGTGAGGGGCGGGGTCTGTGAACGGTGGGGTCTGAGAGGGGCGGGGTCAGTGTGAGGGGCGGGGTATGTGTGAGGGGCAGGGTCAGTGAGGGGCGGGGTCTGTGTGAGGGGCGGGGTCAGTGTGAGTGGCGGGGTCAGTGTGAGGGTGGGGTCAGTGTGAGGGCAGGGTCAGGGTGAGGGCGGGGTCAGTGTGAGGGGCGGGGTCTGTGAACTGTGGGGTCTGAGAGGGGCGGGGTCAGAGTGAGGGCGGGGTCAGTGTGAGGGACAGGGTCTGTGTGAGGGGCGGGTTCAGTGTGAGGGGCGGGTTCAGTGTGAGGGGCGGGTTCAGTGTGAGGGGCGGGTTCAGTGTGAGGGGCGGGTTCAGTGTGAGGGGCGGGGTCAGTGTGAGGGGCGGGGTCAGTGTGAGGGGCGGGGTCAGTGTGAGGGGCGGGGTCTGTGTGAGGGCGGGGTCAGTGTGAGGGGCAGGGTCAGTGTGAGGGCAGGGTCTGCGTGAGGGGCGGGGTCTGTGTGAGGGTGGGGTCTGTGTGAGGGGCAGGGTCTGTGTGAGGGGCAGGGTCTGTGTGAGGGGCAGGGTCTGTGTGAGGGCGGGGTCAGTGTGAGGGCAGGGTGTGTGAGGGGCGGGGTGTGTGAGGGGCGGGGTTTGTGAGGGGCGGGGTCAGTGTGAGGGCGGGCTCAGTGTGAGGGGCGGGGTCTGTGTGAGGGGCGGTGTCAGTGTGAGCGGCGGGGTCTGTGTGAGGGCAGGGTCAGTGTCAGTGTGAGGGGCGGGGTCAGTGTGAGGGGTGGGGTCAGTGTGAGGGGCGGGGTCAGTGTGAGGGGCGGGGTGAGTGTGAGGGGCAGGGTCAGTGTGAGGGCAGGGTCTATGAGAGGGGCGGGGTCTGCGTGAGGGCGGGATCTGCGTGAGGGCGGGGTCTGTGTGAGGGCGGGGTCAGTGTGAGGGGCAGGGTCTGTGTGAGGGGCAGGGTCTGTGTGAGGGGCAGTGTCTGTGTGAGGGGCAGAGTCTGTGTGAGGGGCAGGGTCTCTGTGAGGGCGGGGTCAGTGTGAGGGGCGGGGTCTGTGTGAGGTGCGGGGTCAGTGTGAGGGGCGGGGTCAGTGTGAGGGGTGGGGTCAGTGTGAGGGGCGGGGTCAGTGTGATGGGCGGGGTCTGTGTGAGGGGCGAGGTGTGTGAGGGGCGGGGTGCGTGAGGGGCGGGGTGTCTGAGGGGCGGGGTGTCTGAGGGGCGGGGTGCGTGAGGGGCGGTGTGTTTGAGGGGTGGGGTCTGTGTGAGGGCGGGGTCAGTGTGAGAACAAAGAACAAAGAACAGTACAGCACAGGAAACAGGCCCTTCGGCCCTCCAAGCCTGTGCCGCTCCTTGGTCCAACTAGACCAATCGTTTGTATCCATCCATTCCCAGGCTGCTCATGTGACTATCCAGGTAAGTCTTAAACGATGCCAGCGTGCCTGCCTCCACCAGCCTACTTGGCAGCGCATTCCAGGCCCCCACCACCCTCTGTGTAAAAAATGTCCCTCTGATATCTGAGTTATACTTCGCCCCTCTCAGCTTGAGCCCGTGACCCCTCGTGATCGTCACCTCCGACCTGGGAAAAAGCTTCCCACTGTTCACCCTATCTATACCCTTCATAATATTGTACACCTCTATTAGATCTCCCCTCATTCTCCGTCTTTCCAAGGAGAACCACCCCAGTTTACCCAATCTCTCCTCATAGCTAAGACCCTCCATACCAGGCAACATCCTGGTAAACTTTCTCTGCACTCTCTCTAACGCCTCCACGTCCTTCTGGTAGTGCGGCGACCAGAACTGGACGCAGTACTCCAAATGTGGCCTAACCAGCGTTCTATACAGCTGCATCATCAGACTCCAGCTTTTTTTCTCAGGGGTGGGCTCAGTGTGAGGGCAGGGTCAGTGTGAGGGGCGGGGTCTGTGTGAGGGGCGGGGTCTATGTGAGGGGCGGGCTCAGTGTGAGGGCAGGGTCAGTGTGAGGGGCAGGGTCTGTTTGAGGGGCGGGGTCAGTGTGAGGGCAGGGGCTGTGTGGGGGCGGGGTCTGTGTGGGGGCGGGGTCAGTGTGAGGGGCGGGGTCAGTGTGAGGGCAGGGTCTGTGTGAGGGGCGGGGTCTGTGTGAGGGGCGGGGCCAGTGTGAGGGGCGGGGTCAGTGTGGTGTCAGTGTCAGTGTGAGGGCGGGGTCAGTGTGAGAGTGGGGTCAGTGTGAGGGCAGGGTCAGTGTGAGGGGCGGGGTCTGTGTGAGGGGTGGGGTCAGTGTGAGGGGCGGGGTCAGTGTGAGGGCAGGGTCTGTGTGAGGGCAGGGTCTGTGTGAGGGGTGGGGTCAGTGTGAGTGGCGGGGTCAGTGTGAGGGGCGGGGTCAGTGTGAGGGGCGGGGTCTGTGAGGGGCAAGGTCTGTGAGTGGCGGGGTCAGAGTGAGGGGTGGGGTCAGTGTGAGGGCAGGGTCAGTGTCAGTGTGAGGGCAGGGTCAGTGTGAGGGGTGGGGTCTGTGTGAGGGGCGGGGTCAGTGTGAGGGGCGGGGTCAGTGTGAAGGCAGGGTCAGTGTCAGTGTGAGGGGCGGGATCAGTGTGAGAGTGGGGTCAGTGTGAGGGCAGGGTCAGTGTGAGGGGCGGGGTCTGTGTGAGGGCAGGGTCAGTGTGAGGGCAGGGTCAGTGTGAGGGCGGGGTCAGTGGTCAGTGTGAGGGGCAGGGTCAGTGTGAGGGGCGGGGTCAGTGTGAGGGGCGGGGTCAGTGTGAGGGGCGGGGTCAGTGTGAGGGCAGGGTCTGTGTGAGGGCCGGGGTCAGTGTGAGGGGCGGGGTCAGTGTGAGGGGCGGGGTCAGTGTGAGGGGCGGGGTCAGTGTGAGGGGCGGGGTATGTGTGAGGGTGGGGTGAGTGTGAGGGGCGGGGTCTGTGTGAGGGCAGGGTCTGTGTGAGGGCAGGGTCAGTGTGAGGGGCGGGGTCAGTGTGAGGGCGGGGTCAGTGTGAGGGCGGGGTCAGTGTGAGGGCGGGGTCAGTGTGAGGGCGGGGTCAGTGTGAGGGCTGGGGTCAGTATGAGGGCGTGGTCAGTGTGAGGGGTGGGGTCAGTGCGAGGGCGGGGTTAGTGTGAGGGCAGGGTCAGTGTGAGGGCAGGGTCAGTGTGAGGGCAGGGTCAGTGTGAGGGCAGGGTCAGTGTGAGGGGCGGGGTCAGTGTGAGGGGCGGGGTCAGTGTGAGGGGCGGGGTCATTGTGAGGGGCGGGGTCAGTGTGAGGGGCGGGGTCAGTGTGAGGGCGGGGTCTGTGTGAGGGTGGGGTCAGTGTGAGGGGCAGGGTCTGTGTGAGGGCAGGGTCTGTGTGAGGGCAGGGTCTGTGTGAGGGGTGGGGTCTGTGTGAGGGTGGGGTCAGTGTGAGGGGCGAGGTCAGTGTGAGGGGCGAGGTCAGTGTGAGGGGTAGGGTCTGTGTGAGGGGCAGGGTCTGTGTGAGGGGCAGGGTCTGTGTGAGGGCGGGGTCTGTGTGAGGGCGGGGTCTGTGTGAGGGGCCGGGTCAGTGTGAGGGCAGGTTCTGTGTGAGGGGCGGGGTGTGTGAGGGGCGGTGTCAATGTGAAGGGCGGTGTCAGTGTGAGGGGCGGGGTCAGTGTGAGGGGCGGGGTCAGTGTGATGGGCGGGGTCAGTGTGAGGGCGGGGTCTGTGTGAGGGTGGGGTCAGTGTGAGGGGCGGGGTCTGTGTGAGGGCAGTGTCTGTGTGAGGGCAGGGTCTGTGTGAGGGGTGGGGTCTGTGTGAGGGGCAGGGTCTGTGTGAGGGGCAGTGTCTGTGTGAGGGGCAGGGTCTGTGTGACGGCGGGGTCTGTGTGAGGGCAGGTTCTGTGTGAGGGGCGGGGTGTGTGAGGGGCGGTGTCAATGTGAGGGGTGGTGTCAGTGTGAGGGGCGGGGTCAGTGTGAGGGCGGGGTCAGTGTGAGGGCGGGGTCTGTGTGAGGGTGGGGTCAGTGTGAGGGGCGGGGTCTGTGTGAGGGCAGTGTCTGTGTGAGGGGCAGGTTCAGTGTGAGGGCAGGGTCAGTGTGAGGGGCAGGGTCTGTGTGAGGGGCAGGGTCTGTGTGAGGGCAGGGTCTGTGTGAGGGCGGGGTCAGCGTGAGGGGCGAGGTCAGTGTGAGGGGTAGGGTCTGTGTGAGGGGCAGGGTCTGTGTGAGGGGCAGGGTCTGTGTGAGGGGCGGGGTCTGTGTGAGGGGCCGGGTCAGTGTGAGGGCGCGGTCTGTGTGAGGGCAGGTTCTGTGTGAGGGGCGGGGTCAGTGTGAGGGCAGGGTCAGTGTGAGGGCGGGGTCAGTGTGAGGGCGGGGTCAGTGTGAGGGCAGGGTCAGTGTGAGGGCGGGGTCAGTGTGAGGGCGGGGTCAGTGTGAGGGCGGGGTCAGTGTGAGGGCGGGGTCAGTGCGAGGGCGGGGTCAGTGTGAGGGCGGGGTCAGTGTGAGGGCGGGGTCAGTGTGAGGGGTGGGGTCAGTATGAGGGCGGGGTCAGTGTGAGGGGTGGGGTCAGTGTGAGGACGGGGTTAGTGTGAGGGCAGGGTCAATGTGAGGGCAGGGTCAGTGTGAGGGCATGGTCAGTGTGAGGGGCGGGTTCAGTGTGAGGGGCGGGGTCAGTGTGAGGGCGGGGTCAGTGTGAGGGGTGGGGTCAGTATGAGGGCGGGGTCAGTGTGAGGGGTGGGGTCAGTGTGAGGACGGGGTTAGTGTGAGGGCAGGGTCAATGTGAGGGCAGGGTCAGTGTGAGGGCATGGTCAGTGTGAGGGGCGGGTTCAGTGTGAGGGGCGGGGTCAGTGTGAGGGGCGGGTCTGTGTGAGGGACGGGATCAGTGTGAGGGGGGGTCAGTGTGAGGGCGGGGTCAGTGTGTGGGCGGGGTCAGTGTGAGGGCCGGGGTCAGTGTGAGGGGCGGGGTCTGTGTGAGGGGTGGGGTCAGTGTGGGCGGGGTCAGTGTGAGGGGCGGGGTCTGTGTGAGGGCAGGGTCAGTGTGAGGGCGGGGTCAGTGTGAGGGCGGGGTCAGTGTGAGGGCCGGGGTCTGTGTGAGGGGCGGGGTCTGTGTGAGGGGCGGGGTCAGTGTGAGGGGCGGGGTCAGTGTGAGGAGCGGGGTCTGTGTGAGGGGCGGGGTCTGTGTGAGGAGCGGGGTCTGTGTGAGGGGCGGGGTCTGTGTGAGGGCAGGGTCAGTGTGAGGGCGGGGTCAGTGTGAGGGCGGGGTCAGTGTGTGGGCGGGGTCAGTGTGAGGGCCGGGGTCAGTGTGAGGGGCGGGGTCTGTGTGAGGGGTGGGGTCAGTGTGGGCGGGGTCAGTGTGAGGGGCGGGGTCTGTGTGAGGGCAGGGTCAGTGTGAGGGCGGGGTCAGTGTGCGGGCGGGGTCAGTGTGAGGGCCGGGGTCTGTGTGAGGGGCGGGGTCTGTGTGAGGGGCGGGGTCAGTGTGAGGGGCGGGGTCAGTGTGAGGAGCGGGGTCTGTGTGAGGGGCGGGGTCTGTGTTAGGGGCGGGGTCTGTGTGAGGGACGGGATCAGTGTGAGGGCCGGGGTCAGTGTGAGGGGCGGGGTCTGTGTGAGGGGTGGGGTCAGTGTGGGCGGGGGCAGTGTGAGGGGCGGGGTCTGTGTGAGGGGCGGGGTCTGTGAGAGGGCAGGGTCAGTGTGAGGGTGGGGTCAGTGTGAGGGCGGGGTCAGTGTGAGGGGCGGGGTCTGTGTGAGGGGCGGGGTCTGTGTGAGGGACGGGGTCTGTGTGAGGGGCGGGGTCAGTGTGAGGGGCGGGGTCAGTGTGAGGAGCGGGGTCTGTGTGAGGGGCGGGGTCTGTGTGAGGAGCGGGGTCTGTGTGAGGGGCGGGGTCTGTGTGAGGGGCGGGGTCTGTGTGCGGGGCGGGGTTTGTGTGAGGGGCGGCGTCTGTGTGAAGGGTGGTGTCAGTGTGAGGGGCGGGGTCTGTGTGAGGGGCGGGGTCAGTGTGAGGGGTGGGGTCAGTGTGAGGGGTGGGGTCAGTGTGAGGGGCGGGGTCTGTGTGAGGGGCGGGGTCTGTGTGAGTGGCGGGGTGTGTGAGGGGCGGGGTGTGTGAGGGGCAGGGTCTGTGTGAGGGCAGGGTCAGTGTGAGGGGTGGGGTCACTTTGAGGGGCGGGGTCTGTGTGAGGGGCGGGGTCTGTGTGAGGGGCGGGGTCAGTGTGAGGGCAGGGTCAGTGTGAAGGCAGGGTCAGTGTGAGGGGTGGGGTCTGTGTGAGGGGCGGCGTCAGTGTGAGGGGCGGGGTCAGTATGAGGGCAGGGTCAGTGTCAGTGTGCGGGGCAGGGTCAGTGTGAGGGCAGGGTCAATGTGAGGGGCGGGGTCTGTGTCAGGGGCGGGGTCTGTGTGAAGGGTGGTGTCAGTGTGAGGGGCGGGGTCTGTGTGAGGGGCGGGGTCAGTGTGAGGGGTGGGGTCAGTGTGAGGGGTGGGGTCAGTGTGAGGGGCGGGGTCTGTGTGAGGGGTGGGGTCTGTGTGAGGGGCGGGGTCTGTGTGAGGGGCAGGGTGTGTGAGGGGTGGGGTGTGTGAGGGGCGGGGTGTGTGAGGGGCGGGGTCTGTGTGAGGGCAGGGTCAGTGTGAGGGGTGGGGTCAGTTTGAGGGGCGGGGTCTGTGTGAGGGGCGGGGTCAGTGTGAGGGAGGGTCAGTGTGAGGGCAGGGTCAGTGTGAGGGCAGGGTCAGTGTGAGGGGTGGGGTCTGTGTGAGGGCAGGGTCAGTGCCAGTGTGAGGGGCGGGGTCAGTGTGAGGGCAGGGTCAATGTGAGGGGTGGGGTCTGTGTGAGGGTGGGGTCAGTGTGAGGGGCGGGGTCTGTGTGAGGGCAGGGTCAGTGTGAGGGCAGGGTCCATGTGAGGGCGGGGTCAGTGTGAGGGATGGGGTCAGTGTGAGGGGTGGGGTCAGTGTGAGGGGCGGGGTCAGTGTGAGGGGCGGGGTCAGTGTGAGGGCGGGGTGTGTGAGGGGCGGGGTCAGTGTGAGGGGCGGGGACTGTTTGAGGGGCGGGTTCAGTGTGAGGGGTGGGGTCAGTGTGAGCGGCAGGGTCCGTGAGAGGGGCGGGGTCTGTGTGAGGGGCGGGGTGTGTGAGGGGCGGGGTGTGTGAGGGGCAGGGTCTGTGTGAGGGCAGGGTCAGTGTGAGGGGTGGGGTCAGTTTGAGGGGCGGGGTCTGTGTGAGGGGCGGGGTCTGTGTGAGGGGCGGGGTCAGTGTGAGGGCAGGGTCAGTGTGAGGGCAGGGTCAGTGTGAGGGGTGGGGTCTGTGTGAGGGGCGGGGTCTGTGTGAGGGCAGGGTCAGTGTCAGTGTGAGGGGCGGGGTCAGTGTGAGCGGCAGGGTCCGTGTGTGGGGCGGGGTCTGTGTGAGGGGCGGGGTCAGTGTGGTCCTGGGTTCCAATCCCGCAATGGCAGATCGTGGAATTTAAATGTAAAGTTTATTTATTAGTGTCACAAGTCAGCTTACATTAACACTGCGATGAAGTTACTGTGAAAATCCCCTAGTCGCCACACTAGTCCCCGCCTGTTCGGGTAACACTGAGGGAGAATTTAGCACGGCCAATGCACCCTAACCAGCATGTCTTTCAGACTGTGGGAGGAAACCGGGGCACCCGGAGGAAACCCACGCAGACACGGGGAGAATGTGCAGACCCCACACAGACAGTGACCCAAGCCGGGAATCGAATCCCGCTGAGGGGCAGCAGTGCTAACAACTGTGCCGCCTACCAATAACCCCTCCCATCTGACTCCTCCCTGTAACCTTTGTTACATCTCTTTGTCAAGGTGACGTTTTGTTTCAGGGCAAGTGTGGTCAGGGTTTTGATCATGGGGAGGTGATGGCCCAGTGGTATTATCACTGGACTGTTCATCCAGAAACTCAGCGAATGTTCTGGGGACCCGGGTTCGACTCCCACCACGGCAGATGGTGGAATTTGAATTCAATAAAAAATATTTAGAATTAAGAATCTACTGATGACCCTGAAACTATTGTCGATTGTCAGAAAAACCCATCTGGTTCACTAATACCCTTTAGGGAAGGAAATCTGCCGTCCTTACCCAGTCTGGCCTACATATAACTCCAGAACCACAGCAATGTGGTTGATTCTCAACTCCAAAGGCAACTAGGGATGGGCAATAAATGCTGGCCAGTCAGCGACGCCCATGTCCCATGAATGAATGCAGTGTGTTCCGGGGGCGGGGGGGCGCGGGGGGGCGCGGGGGGGCGCGGGGGGGCGGGCGGGCGGGCGGGGGGGGGGGGGGGGGGTCTCTGCCCGTGACCTGGGATTGTTTTCTGATTTCAGAGATTAAAAACAGGAAACATCATCAGGGAGATAATGAATTGAGTTTCTCGACAGTTGGAGTTCCTGACGCCTTTCCAACTCCATTCAATCCCAAACACAGAAGTTTGAACATCTGAGTAGAACGATGGGAGCTGAGGGACTCTGATGGATTAGAAGAATTCCAGAGAGAACTTATTTTTAAAACAAAGAATGTATAAATAAGCAGCAAGCGGGAGTAGATGGAAGGGTTTGTTTTTGAAGTCTGACATTTAACTGTAAAATCCCTCGGTGTGCTGCTGCTCCTGAAACACTTCAAAGAGCTGGTTCCTGTTGTGAAGCCCTGGGGTGCAGCGAGGGATCTGGGACAGGGGCTGTGGGGCGGGGAGAGGCAATGAACAACAGCAGCTGATGTGACAGGTTGTGGATGGTCTCCTCTCTCAAATTCTTCCTCATCTCAACTGTAACTGGAAGAAAAATCAGGATCTGATTCCCGGTGACTTATCTGCACTGTCTCTTTGCAGCAACTGAGACTTTGCCTTGCTCTCAGGTACGCACAGCCACATGTCAGCCTCCCGACACCGATTAACAAAATCAGGATTCCTTGGTTTGAACAGGACGAGGGAATGGGCAGCAGGCTTCTGACATCAGGAGCACTGGCAGGGAGATAGATGTGTGCCCGTTTTGTGTGTCCACTTACTGGAGATGGTTTCTGGGCTACACTGGGTGAGTTGAGGCAGTAGCCGTTGGGATGGGACTGAGACCATGTGAAGTGATGAGACCTGGAGTTAAATGTCTAGTAAGAAGTTTAACAACACCAGGTTAAAGTCCAACAGGTTTATTTGGTAGCAAAAGCCACACAAGCTTTCGAGGCTCTGAGCCCCTTCTTCACCTGAAGAAGGGGCTCAGAGCCTCGAAAGCTTGTGTGGCTTTTGCTACCAAATAAACCTGTTGGACTTTAACCTGGTGTTGTTAAACTTCTTACTGTGTTTACCCCAGTCCAACGCCGGCATCTCCACATCGTTAAATGTCTAAGCAGCGTAAAGGGAGATTTATTTGGGTGGGGTGGATGGGCAGAGACCTGGGCTGGTGGACTTGCTTAATAAATATGTTGTGAGCAGGAAGAAGCTTGCAGAATTCTTTTGTAAACCCAGGTCCTCACCGGAGATAATACTGAGCATTCAGTGTGACTTCACCCGGGACGGCTGGCAGAGTTCGCAGAGGGCGCAGAGTTCGCAGAGGGCGCAGAGTTCGCAGAGGGCTGAATCGTCCCACTGCCGGCAGAGTTACCTCATATAAACAACTGTCTGATTCCGACCGATTCCTGGGACTGACGTATGAGGGCAGATTGAGTCGGTTTGGATTATATCCGCTGGAGTTCGGAAGTCTGAGAGGGGGGGGGATCTCATTGAAACCTATAAAATGTTAACAGGGCTAGACAGGGTAGATGCAGGAAGGATGTTCCCGATGGTGGGGGTGTCCAGAACCAGGGGTCACAATCTTCAGGATACAGGGTAAAGTTTGAGGAGAAGTTTCTTCACCCTGAGAGTGGTCAGCCTGTGGAATTTGCTACCACAGAAAGACGTTGAGGCCAAAACATTGAGTGTTTTCAAGGAGCAGTTAGATATAGCTCTTGGGGTGAAGAGGATCTAGGGATCCGGGGGGGATCAGGCTATTGAGCTGGCTGTTCAGCCATGGTCATAATGAATGGCAGGTGGGACAGGCTTGAAGGGCCGAATAGCCTCCTCCTGCTCCTATTTTCTGAGTCTCTTCCTCTGTAATAGAGAGACAAGGCTAATGAATTATTACTGAATGTCAATGGCAGGGAGCAGTGTTCTAGGTCATCCCCCTATTATCTGCCTTGTTTAGGATTGCATTATTCCAATGGTGTTAAAGCCCGAGTTACAGCCCGGTGTCTAATGTAGCTCCTCTATCACTCATTGTCCGTCAGACAGACTGGGATCTAAACCAGGACTTGCATAAGAGACTGATGTCTCAGTACATTCTGGGGATGCATTTCCAACATATTCTGTTGTGTTTGCTGAGATATTTTTGATAATTTGCAGACTGACGCTCGCAATTGTCCTTCAGATTCCACGGTGAGCATCATTCCCTGTTCTTCCATTCGTTCCGGGCTGTTATTGGGAAATAACAGAAGCCGAATCCCAGAGCCTCGCAAAATGACATCCAAAATGATCATCACAAGCCACATTGCCCAGGCCAGGAAGGCAGTGGAACAACTTCGTATGGAAGCCGGGATTGAGCGGATTAAAGTGAGCAATTTAATATTACTGACTGACCAATCATCCCTGCCAGAACTACTGAGCAATGCATTAGCGATGAGCAGCCAGCTGATAACGGGGTTTAGTCCCGGATATAAACCCGGGCAGTGAGATAACGGGGTTTAATTCCGGATATAAACCCGGGCAGTGAGATAACGAGGTTTAATTCCGGATATAAACCCGGGCAGTGAGATAACGGGGTTTAATTCGGGATATAAACCGGGGCAGTGAGATAACGGGGTTTAATTCGGGATATAAACCCGGGCAGTGAGATAACGGGGTTTAATTCCGGATATAAACCCGGGCAGTGAGATAACGGGGTTTAATTCGGGATATAAACCGGGGCAGTGAGATAACGGGGTTTAATTCGGGATATAAACCCGGGCAGTGAGATAACGGGGTTTAATTCCGGATATAAACCCAGGCAGTGAGATAACGGGGTTTAATTCCGGATATAAACCCGGGCAGTGAGATAACGGGGTTTAATTCCGGATATAAACCCGGGCAGTGAGATAACGGGGTTTAATTCCGGATATAAACCCGGGCAGTGAGATAACGGGGTTTAATTCTGTTTGAAAAGGGGATTTAAAAATCTAAATGGTGACCAGTGCAGTGAAGGTTTTCATCTCTGATGTCACTTGCTTTCCTTACATTTATTCTGGGTTAAATTGTAAAGTGTTTTCATTCACCTGTTATTTATTCTCATTTTTAAAACTCTCCTGACACGTGTTCCATTTCACCTTCACTTACAAAAATGATAAGAAATAAACTCAAATCTCAGTTCCCAGGTTCTGTGTAACTGCCCAGAATCACATTGAACCTGCGGTACACATTTATCCAGTTCAAGTGTAGAAACTTCATATGAGCCTCCTTCATCTCCCTCCACCTCTCCCCCTCACTATATCCTCCTTAATCTCCCTCTGCTTCTACCCCTCGCTATATCCATCTCTACCTCCCTCTGCCTCTCCCCTCGCTATATCCATCTCTACCTCCCTCTGCCTCTCCCCTCACTATATCCTTCTCCACCTCCCTCTGCCTCTGTCCCCCTCGCTATATCCATCTCTACCTCCCTCTGCCTCCCCCCTCGCTATATCCATCTCTACCTCCCTCTGCCTCCCCCCTCGCTATATCCATCTCTACCTCCCTCTGCCTCTCCCCTCACTATATCCTTCTCCACCTCCCTCTGCCTCTGTCCCCCTCGCTATATCCATCTCTACCTCCCTCTGCCTCCCCCCTCGCTATATCCATCTCTACCTCCCTCTGCCTCTCCCCTCGCTATATCCATCTCTACCTCCCTCTGCCTCTCCCCTCGCTATATCCATCTCTACCTCCCTCTGCCTCTCCCCTCACTATATCCTTCTCCACCTCCCTCTGCCTCTGTCCCCCTCGCTATATCCATCTCTACCTCCCTCTGCCTCTGTCCCCCTCGCTATATCCTTCTCTACCTCCCTCTGCCTCTGTCTCCCTCGCTATATCCTTCTCTACCTCCCTCTGCCTCTCCCCTCGCTATATCCATCTCTACCTCCCTCTGCCTCTGTCCCCCTCGCTATATCCTTCTCTACCTCCCTCTGCCTCTGTCCCCCTCGCTATATCCTTCTCTACCTCCCTCTGCCTCTGTCCCCCTCGCTATATCCTTCTCTACCTCCCTCTGCCTCTCCCCTCGCTATATCCATCTCTACCTCCCTCTGCCTCCCCCCTCGCTATATCCATCTCTACCTCCCTCTGCCTCTCCCCTCACTATATCCTTCTCCACCTCCCTCTGCCTCTGTCCCCCTCGCTATATCCATCTCTACCTCCCTCTGCCTCCCCCCTCGCTATATCCATCTCTACCTCCCTCTGCCTCCCCCCTCGCTATATCCATCTCTATCTCCCTCTGCCTCCCCCCTCGCTATATCCATCTCTACCTCCCTCTGCCTCTCCCCTCGCTATATCCATCTCTACCTCCCTCTGCCTCCCCCCTCGCTATATCCTTCTCCACCTCCCTCTGTCTCTGTCCCCCTCACTATATCCTTCTCTACCTCACCCCTCGCTATATCCTTCTCCACCTCCCTCTGTCTCTGTCCCCCTCACTATATCCTTCTCTACCTCACCCCTCGCTATATCCTTCTCTACCTCCCTCTGTCTCTCCCCTCGCTATATCCTTCTCTACCTCCCTCTGCCTCTCCCCTCGCTATATCCTTCTCTACCTCCCTCTGCCTCTCCCCTCGCTATATCCTTCTCTACCTCCCTCTGCCTCTCCCCCTCACTATATCCTTCTCTACCTCCCTCTGCCTCTCCCCCTCACTATATCCATCTCTACCTCCCTCTGCCTCTCCCCTCGCTATATCCATCTCTACCTCCCTCTGCCTCTGTCCCCCTCGCTATATCCATCTCTACCTCCCTCTGCCTCTGTCCCCCTCGCTATATCCTTCTCTACCTCCCTCTGCCTCTCCCCTCGCTATATCCTTCTCTACCTCCCTCTGCCTCTCCCCTCGCTATATCCTTCTCTACCTCCCTCTGCCTCTCCCCCTCACTATATCCATCTCTACCTCCCTCTGCCTCTCCCCCTCGCTATATCCATCTCTACCTCCCTCTGCCTCTGTCCCCCTCGCTATATCCATCTCTACCTCCCTCTGCCTCTGTCCCCCTCGCTATATCCTTCTCTACCTCCCTCTGCCTCCCCCCTCGCTATATCCTTCTCTACCTCCCTCTGCCTCTCCCCCTCACTATATCCTTCTCTACCTCCCTCTGCCTCTCCCCCTCGCTATATCCTTCTCTACCTCCCTCTGCCTCTCCCCCTCGCTATATCCTTCTCTACCTCCCTCTGCCTCTCCCCCTCACTATATCCATCTCTTACCTCCCTCTGCCTCTCCCCCTCGCTATATCCTTCTCTACCTCCCTCTGCCTCTGTCCCCCTCGCTATATCCTTCTCTACCTCCCTCTGTCTCTGTCCCCCTCGCTATATCCTTCTCTACCTCCCTCTGCCTCTCCCCCTCACTATATCCATCTCTACCTCCCTCTGCCTCTCCCCCTCGCTATATCCATCTCTACCTCCCTCTGCCTCTCCCCCTCGCTATATCCTTCTCCACCTCCCTCTGCCTCCCCCCTCGCTATATCCTTCTCTACCTCCCTCTGCCTCTCCCCCTCGCTATATCCATCTCTACCTCCCTCTGCCTCTGTCCCCCTCGCTATATCCATCTCTACCTCCCTCTGCCTCTGTCCCCCTCGCTATATCCTTCTCCACCTCCCTCTGCCTCCCCCCTCGCTATATCCTTCTCTACCTCCCTCTGCCTCTGTCCCCCTCGCTATATCCTTCTCCACTTTCCTCCCTCATGTCTTGTTCCAGATTAAATGCATCAACATTATTCACCTCAACCGCTGATGGTGACTTCCAGATTCTCCCCCACCTCCGGAATAGAGAGGTTTCTCCCGAATTCCCGGTTGGATTTCTCAGTGGCTGCCTTATTGATTCACTTTGTGTCCACGTTCAGTCTGCTTATTCTCTCCAGAGAGACGCAGACTTTAGAAAGGGCAGAAGCCCCGGAGATCAATTTAAAAATCAATGTGATTAATGTCGGACTGAGAGAGTGAAAATGGAGAGTTGCTGCAAACGAGAATCATCAACTTTAGCATTTACCATCAATATTCATCCAGGACGATCGATCCACTGAGCTGGATGGAGTTTCATAGAGTGTTCCACTTTCCATCTCCCTGCCCCTCTCCCACTCCCCTCCCCACACTCCCCTACCACCTTCCCGAAACTCCCCCCTCCCTCCTTCCCCTCCCTACCTCTCTTCCTCCCTCCCCTTCCCTCTCTTCCTCCCTCCCCTTCCCTCTCTTCCCTCCCCTCCCTCCCTCCCCTCTCTCTCCCACCCTCCCCTCTCTCTCCCACCCCTCTCTCTCCCACCCTCCCCTCTCTCTCCCACCCTCCCCTTCCCTCTCTCCCCCACCCTCCCCTTCCCTCTCTCCCCCACCCTCCCCTTCCCTCTCTCCCCCACCCTCCCCTTCCCTCTCTCCCCCACCCTCCCCTTCCCTCTCTCCCCCTCCCCTCTCCTCCCTCTCTCCCACATCCCCCTCTATCCCCCACTCTCTCCCTTGCCCCTTCCCACTCTCTGTCCAATGATTCTCTGCTCTTGTTCCCAGATTTCCAAAGCTGCGGGGGATCTGATGCGTTATTGTGAGGATCACATAACCAGTGACCCGCTGCTGACAGGAATCCCCACCTCGGAGAATCCCTTTAAGGATAAGAAACCCTGCATCATACTGTAACGAGATGGAGAAGACAGTCAGCTCCCAGTGAACCCCCAGCACCCACTGGAACTACAGCCCCCTCCCAGCACAGCTCAACCGGGACAGGCTGTACACGGGCAGGAAAATAGAGAGGTGGCAGGGGATTGGGGGGGGGGGGGGTGGGGAGAGTGTGGGGGGGGTGGGGAGAGTGTGGGGGGGGTGGGGAGAGTGTGGGGGGGGTGGGGAGAGTGTGGGGGGGGTGGGGAGAGTGTGGGGGGGGTGGGGAGAGTGTGGGGGGGGTGGGGAGAGTGTGGGGGGGGTGGGGAGAGTGTGGGGGGGGTGGGGAGAGTGTGGGGGGGGTGGGGAGAGTGTGGGGGGGGTGGGGAGAGTGTGGGGGGGGTGGGGAGAGTGTGGGGGGGGTGGGGAGAGTGTGGGGGGGGTGGGGAGAGTGTGGGGGGGGTGGGGAGAGTGTGGGGGGGGTGGGGAGAGTGTGGGGGGGGTGGGGAGAGTGTGGGGGGGGTGGGGAGAGTGTGGGGGGGGTGGGGAGAGTGTGGGGGGGGTGGGGAGAGTGTGGGGGGGGTGGGGAGAGTGTGGGGGGGGTGGGGAGAGTGTGGGGGGGTGGGGGAGAGTGTGGGGGGGGTGGGGAGAGTGTGGGGGGGGTGTGGGGAGAGTGTGGGGGGGGTGGGGAGAGTGTGGGGGGGGTGGGGAGAGTGTGGGGGGGGTGGGGAGAGTGGGGGGGGTGGGGAGTGTGTGGGCGGGGTGGGGAGAGTGTGGGCGGGGTGGGGAGAGTGTGGGCGGGGTGGGGAGAGTGTGGGCGGGGTGGGGAGAGTGTGGGCGGGGTGGGGAGAGTGTGGGCGGGGTGGGGAGAGTGTGGGCGGGGTGGGGAGAGTGTGGGCGGGGTGGGGAGAGTGTGGGCGGGGTGGGGAGAGTGTGGGCGGGGTGGGGAGAGTGTGGGCGGGGTGGGGAGAGTGTGGGCGGGGTGGGGAGAGTGTGGGCGGGGTGGGGAGAGTGTGGGCGGGGTGGGGAGAGTGTGGGCGGGGTGGGGAGAGTGTGGGCGGGGTGGGGAGAGGGTGGGCGGGGTGGGGAGAGTGTGGGCGGGGTGGGGAGAGTGTGGGCGGGGTGGGGAGAGTGTGGGCGGGGTGGGGAGAGTGTGGGCGGGGTGGGGAGAGTGTGGGCGGGGTGGGGAGAGTGTGGGCGGGGTGGGGAGAGTGTGGGCGGGGTGGGGAGAGTGTGGGCGGGGTGGGGAGAGTGTGGGCGGGGCGGGGAGAGTGTGGGCGGGGCGGGGCGGGGAGAGTGTGGGCGGGGCGGGGAGAGTGTGGGCGGGGTGGGGAGAGTGTGGGCGGGGCGGGGAGAGTGTGGGCGGGGCGGGGAGAGTGTGGGCGGGGCGGGGAGAGTGTGGGCGGGGCGGGGAGAGTGTGGGCGGGTGGGGAGAGTGTGGGCGGGTGGGGAGAGTGTGGGGGGGGTGGGGAGAGAGTGGGCGGGTGGGGAGAGTGTGGGGAGAGAGTGGGCGGGTGGGGAGAGTGTGGGCGGGTGGGGAGAGTGTGGGCGGGTGGGGAGAGTGTGGGCGGGTGGGGAGAGTGTGGGCGGGTGGGGAGAGTGTGGGCGGGTGGGGAGAGTGTGGGCGGGTGGGGAGAGTGTGGGCGGGTGGGGAGAGTGTGGGCGGGTGGGGAGAGTGTGGGCGGGTGGGGAGAGTGTGGGCGGGTGGGGAGAGTGTGGGCGGGTGGGGAGAGTGTGGGCGGGTGGGGAGAGTGTGGGCGGGTGGGGAGAGTGTGGGCGGGTGGGGAGAGTGTGGGCGGGTGGGGAGAGTGTGGGCGGGTGGGGAGAGTGTGGGCGGGTGGGGAGAGTGTGGGCGGGTGGGGAGAGTGTGGGCGGGTGGGGAGAGTGTGGGCGGGTGGGGAGAGTGTGGGCGGGTGGGGAGAGTGTGGGCGGGTGGGGAGAGTGTGGGCGGGTGGGGAGAGTGTGGGCGGGTGGGGAGAGTGTGGGCGGGTGGGGAGAGTGTGGGCGGGTGGGGAGAGTGTGGGCGGGTGGGGAGAGTGTGGGCGGGTGGGGAGAGTGTGGGGGGTGGGGAGAGTGTGGGGGGGTGGGGAGAGTGTGGGGGGGTGGGGAGAGTGTGGGGGGGTGGGGAGAGTGTGGGGGGGTGGGGAGAGTGTGGGGGGGTGGGGAGAGTGTGGGGGGCTGGGGAGAGTGTGGGGGGTGGGGAGAGTGTGGGGGGGTGGGGAGAGTGTGGGGGGGTGGGGAGAGTGTGGGGGGGTGGGGAGAGTGTGGGGGGTTGGGGAGAGTGTGGGGGGTTGGGGAGAGTGTGGGGGGGTGGGGAGAGTGTGGGGGGGTGGGGAGAGTGTGGGGGGGTGGGGAGAGCGTGGGGGGTGGGGAGAGCGTGGGGGGGTGGGGAGAGCGTGGGGGGGTGGGGAGAGCGTGGGGGGGTGGGGAGAGCGTGGGGGGGTGGGGAGAGCGTGGGGGGGTGGGGAGAGCGTGGGGGGGTGGGGAGAGCGTGGGGGGGTGGGGAGAGCGTGGGGGGGTGGGGAGAGCGTGGGGGGTGGGGAGAGCGTGGGGGGGTGGGGAGAGCGTGGGGGGGTGGGGAGAGCGTGGGGGGGTGGGGAGAGCGTGGGGGGGTGGGGAGAGCGTGGGGGGGTGGGGAGAGCGTGGGGGGGTGGGGAGAGCGTGGGGGGGTGGGGAGAGCGTGGGGGGGTGGGGAGAGCGTGGGGGGGGTGGGGAGAGCGTGGGGGGGGGTGGGGAGAGCGTGGGGGGGTGGGGAGAGCGTGGGGAGTGGTGGGGAGAGCGTGGGGGGGGGGTGGGGAGAGCGTGGGGGGGGGGTGGGGAGAGCGTGGGGGGGGGGGTGGGGAGAGTGTGGTGGGGGTGGGGAGAGCGTGGGGGGGGGTGGGGAGAGCGTGGGGGGGGGTGGGGAGAGCGTGGGGGGGGGTGGGGAGAGCGTGGGGGGGGTGGGGAGAGCGTGGGGGGGTGGGGAGAGTGTGGGGGGGGGTGGGGGAGCGTGGGGAGAGCGTGGGGGGGTGGGGAGAGCGTGGGGGGGTGGGGAGAGCGTGGGGGGGGGGGAGAGCGTGGGGGGGTGGGGAGAGCGTGGGGGGGTGGGGAGAGCGTGGGGGGGTGGGGAGAGCGTGGGGGGGTGGGGAGAGCGTGGGGGGGTGGGGAGAGCGTGGGGGGGTGGGGAGAGCGTGGGGGGTGGGGAGAGCGTGGGGGGGTGGGGAGAGCCTGGGGGGGGGTGGGGAGAGCGTGGGGGGGGTGGGGAGAGCGTGGGGGGGGGGTGGGGAGAGTGTGGTGGGGGTGGGGAGAGTGGGGTGGGTGTAGGTGCAGGAGGGGAGGGGGGGAGGGGAGGGGTCATAGGGCTGGAACATGTTTCTTGACGATGATGCGAATGAAGGTTGAAAAGTAAAGTTTGTGTCATCCTCGGGTCAGTTCTCATTCTTCCCCTGGTTTCAGAGACATTGGCAATCACGTGGGTACGGGGGAGGCTGGCAAGAGAGTCAAATCATTGGCACCAGGTCTGCCTCGGGTCAGTGTCTGTCTGTGTGGAGTCTGCATGTTCTCCCCATGTCTGCGTGGGTTTCCTCCGGGTGCTCCGGTTTCGTGCGGGTTTCGGTGGATTGGCCATGCTAAATGCGCAGGGTTAAAGGGATAGGGCGGAGGGGAGGGCCTGGGTGAGGTGCTCTTTCGGAGGGTTGGTACAGACTCGATGGGCCGAACGGCCTCTGCCTGTACTGTAGGGTACTCCCACTCAGCACAGACTGCTCCTCTCCCATCGTCTAAGGTTAACAAGCAGAGGAAGACGTGTGAGCCTCGAAAACACAGCAATTTGTTTAGATATTTTATTTTAATTGACAATATGCTCCCATTTGAGTGACTTCGTACCGTTTGTGCTTCATTTCCCCTTTTGCTGAGCTCGTGTTCTGGGGGATCAGAGTCCACCCGCTGCTACCGGAGCCCCTGGAGAAATCTTTCCCTCAGCCTCAATGTGACGTGACTGAGAAAGGGTATGGGCAGCGTTCGGGCAGCGTACACACTCGTCTCACAGTCTGTGTGAATAGGCCACTCGCAGCGTACAGGCAGCGTACAGGCAGAGTACAGGCAGAGTACAGGCAGAGTACAGGCAGAGTACAGGCAGCGTACAGGCAGCGTACAGGCAGAGTACAGGCAGCGTACAGGCAGAGTACAGGCAGAGTACAGGCAGCGTACAGGCAGCGTACAGGCAGCGTACAGGCAGCGTACACACCAGCCTCTCTGTCGAGGGCAGACTCTGCATCTTACACAGGAGAGCCTCAGTATGCCCCTCCCACTCAGAGAAGGCAGAAAGGGATCCTCAGGGGAACAGAGAACAAAGTAAAAGCTTTCATTCACATAAATGCCATTCACCACCTCAAAAATACTTTTCAAATGCACTCAGTATTGTGGGAAGAACAGCAGCTAATTTGCGCAAGGCAAGATGTCACAGACAGAGACGGGGTCAGTGAGCAGAGCCTGAGTGAGGTTGCTTCAGGGATTGGTATTGGTCAGTACACCAGTGAAAGTCCGAGAATCATACAGAACACAATTGGTCCATCAAAGCGGGACGGAGGGCAATCGGATTACCAGCATTGCTCCCTCCTCATGTCCCTGGAGCTTTCTCCGTATCGAGTAAATGGAGCATCCTTTCCAAAGTCATTATTTGACTCCCTCGCTCTTCAGTATCATGCCGTGGGATCTCCAACAGCCACCTGAGGGGACAGACAGAACGTTGGTGTGCTGCCTCACCCAGGGGCACTGCCAGCGTCTCCCAGCACTGCAATCTGTGTGTGTGTGTCACTGCTCAAAGCCCTGCAGTGGGGCTTGAAGCCACCACCTTGGGTTCAGACGGGAATTCCACCAACCGAAATGAAACGGACACTCGAGGCCAAACACCTGGGAACGCCGGCTCCAAATCACTGTCCCGTCAGCGACTTACGGAGCAGAGACTGTGGCACGGGGAAGGGAGGGAGTTTTTCCACATTGCGATCGGGGGGCTTTGCGACGAGATCCTATGGACTGTGGTTGCCAGCGGGTGATTAATTGGTCTGCTCTGTGAGACACAGAGGGTTCGACAGTCTGCGGTGTGGCATCAACCAAGCAATTTAAATTATTCCCTCAAACAGGCTGTCTTATTAACAAAGCAGCAAGTTCTGTGGGTCGCAAACCTCCACAGATAGAGGCTGCAGTCTGTGTGTGACCTCACCCCGCAGAGAGAGTTATTCAGGGCCATCAGCATCATCAGCACCATTCACTGTCACACACAAACAAGAGGCCCAAGTGATGACAGGAATCACAGGAGTGTGTTGGAGTGCCTCGTTCAATAGGAATTTAATGTGTTAGGAAATATTTGGGGGAGGGGAGTTTGCAGTCACATGATGTTAGTAGGGGTGTTTCGAGGGGATCCCCAGAGTACCCGTTTCCTGTGTGTAGACCAGGTGACGGTGGACGGACTGACGGGCGACTCCTTTCGCGCTGTCTCTCGGCAAGCCCAACCATTCGCCCAGCTCCAGTCTCCTCATCACTTTGTCATCCTCCAGATTTCCACAGACATGGATCCAGAAGCTGCTGCCAGCACGTCCCCCTCCACGCTGATCTGTATCAGGGAACATCGGAATTCTCATTAACGTTCCCAGCACCATCTCCGCAAAGCGTGCAGCTCTTCCCCTCCCCGTAAACACACAGGCTCCCCCACCCCGGGAAACACATAGCTCCCCCCGCACCCCCACCTCTGGGCAAACACACAGCCCCCCAACCACCACCCCCACCCCCACCCCCCTCGGGCAAACACACAGACCCACCCCACCCCCACCCCTGGGCAAACACACAGGCCCCCAACCACTCCCCCCAACCCCCGGGCAAACACACAGCCCCCCAACCCCCCCCCGGGCAAACACACAGCCCCCCAACCCCCCCCCGGGCAAACACACAGCCCCCCCCCCCCAGGCAAACACACAGCCCCCCCCCCCCAGGCAAACACACAACACACACACACAGACTGACTGTACTCCAAACCCACAACACACAGACTGACTGTACTCCAAACCCACAACACACAGACTGACTGTACTCCAAACCCACAACACACAGACTGACTGTACTCCAAACCCACAACACACAGACTGACTGTACTCCAAACCCACAACACACAGACTGACTGTACTCCAAACCCACAACACACAGACTGACTGTACTCCAAACCCACAACACACAGACTGACTGTACTCCAAACCCACAACACACACACACTGTACTCCAAACCCACAGCACACACAGACTGACTGTACTCCAAACCCACAACACACAGACTGACTGTACTCCAAACCCACAACACACACAGACTGACTGTACTCCAAACCCACAACACACACACAGACTGTACTCCAAACCCACAGCACACACACAGACTGACTGTACTCCAAACCCACAACACACACAGACTGACTGTACTCCAAACCCACAGCACACACAGACTGACTGTACTCCAAACCCACAGCACACACAGACTGACTGTACTCCAAACCCACAGCACACACAGACTGACTGTACTCCAAACCCACAGCCCACAAGAGTGACTGTACTCCAAACCCACAACACACAGACTGACTGTACTCCAAACCCACAACACACACAGACTGACTGTACTCCAAACCCACAACTCACACAGACTGACTGTACTTACCCCATTCACCACATCTCCATGGGGCAAAGTGAAAAGTGTGTTTGGAGGTTCTGTAGGCACATGGACCTGGAGAGAGAGAGAGAGAGAGAACACCCACCCTGATTAGTACACTATTGCAAACAAAACCCACTCAACCAGTCCCTCACCATACCACACACCGGAGCTGTGGAATAGCACTCATGGAGTTAAACGCTGAGAACAGTTTGCACAGACTCTGTCGTATGGAGAGGAATGAATGATAATCAGCTTGAGGTGTTTAAAATGGGTAAAGGGTCTAGGATAAAGGCAAAACCATCTTCAATTTACAGCCAAATCATTTTGGAGGGAATTTAGGGACGGCACGGTGGCACAGTGGTTAGCACTGCTGCCTCACAGCACCAGGGACCCGGGTTCAATTCCAGCCTCGGGTCACTGTCTGTGCAGAGTCTGCACATTCTCCCCGTGTCTGCGTGGGTTTCCTCCGGGTGCTCTGGTTTCCTCCCACAGTCTGAAAGACATGTGGGTTAGGTGGATTGGCCATGCTAAATTGCCTCTGAGTGTTAGGGGGACCAGCCACGGTAAATACGTTTGGTTACGGGATAGGACCTGGGTGGGATTGTGGTCGGTGCAGACTCGATGGGCCGAATGGCCTCCTTCTGCACTGTAGGGATTCTATGATTCCAGGAGATATTTTATCACAGGGAGGCCAAGTGAAATCTGGATTCACTCCACATTATCACAGGGATTTAAATGGCAATGCTGATATGGAACACCGGCTGCTAAATGGAGTTCAGATGCAGCTCAGGCAAAATCTAATCCAGGGTGGAAAGGGCTGAGTGGCCTCTTTCTGTCCTAGTATAAATCCACTAGGAGACATCTTTGTGCTCCCTCCTCCCCTGGTGAAGACACAGACTCGCTGTTGGCCACTGGGTCAAAGTGTGTTAAAACTGGATTCAAGTCCACATCCCCCGTAACAGGCAGAGAAGAGGCGGAGAGCAAGTGGTTCCCTAGGCAGTCACAGGAGGACATCTTAGACTGAGTTGAGGAGGAATTTCTTGGTTCAGAGGGTGGTGAATCTTTGGAGTTCTCTACCCAGAGGGATGTGGACACTCAGTCACTGAGTATGTTCAAAACCCAATCCGAGAGATTTTGGGACACTGCGGGTACGGGGGCGATGGGGAAAATGATCGGCCGTGATTGGTTTGACTGGTGGAGCAGGCTCGATGGGCTGAATGGCCTACCCCTGCTCCTACTGTTACTATCAGTCCCTATCCCAGTCCCAGCAAACCGCAGAGAGCAGGAATCATATACCCTCAGAGCTGTGTGTGTGTCTGCCGAGGGAGAGAGCCAACACTTCAGCCCACGTAACTGCCACAGATCAGATCCAGAGACTGGCATTGACACGATGGGCCGAAGGGTCTCTTTTTGTGCTGCTATGACTTACCTTAATTGTTTTATCTGTCGAGGATGAGTACAAGGTGCCGAGAGAATGTCTGATTCCAGTCAGCTGTGAACGATGTCCGACGTTAAAACACTAAGAGAAAGAGAAAGGATTGGTCACTCAGAGAGACTGAGTGACAACTCAGCCAATGGCTGCTGGCATGATTCCTGTCACTCTATAATCCCCCATAGCTCAGCACCTTGTAGAACGAACGTTCCCACCCCCTACCCCCCGGGCCCTACCTTGGCATGCTGGAAGCTGCCATCCTGTTGGTCAAAGACATGGACCAGACCCCACTTGTCACCAGCCCACAGCTCACCCGGAGTGTACGACATGGTCAACAGGTAGGAATCCAACTGAGGGGAGAAGGGGAGAGAGAGAGAGGGAGTGAGAGACAACAAGGCAGAGAGATTCGGCCAGGGGCTGAGGGGGGGGTGACTGATATGGACAGGGAGGGCTCAGCCAGGGGATGATGGGGGGGAGGGTTGGGGTGTGTGTGTGTGGGAGGACTCAGCCAGGGGGTGAGGGGGCTGTACGGGGTGAGGGGGCAGTGGGGTGGGAATGGGGTGTGGAGGGGGGGGGAGGGCTCAGCCAGGGGGTGAGGGGGGTGTAGGGGGTGAGGGGGCAGTGGGGTGGGGATGGGGTGTGTGTGTGAGGGCTCAGCCAGGGGGTGAGGGGGGTGTAGGGGGGTGGGGTGTGGGGTGTGTGTGTGTGGGGGGGCTCAGCCAGGGGGTGAGGGGGGTGTAGGGGGTGAGGGGGCAGTGGGGTGTGGGGGTCTGTGTGTGTGTGTGTGTGGGAGGGATTGGGCAGAGGGTGAGAGGGTGTGGGGGGGGGGGGGGGAGTTGAATGTGGCCAGGGGCTGATGTGGGGGACAGGCTATGTTCGATTCTGTGTCTTTAACCGGGGCGCTAACGTCCTCGGGTACCTGAAGCTTTTGAAGAACATGATTGGTTCGCCGATCGACCACCACTAGGGTGCGATCCTCACTGCCACTCAGGATAAATCGATCATCAGCAGCGAGACAGAGGACAGCACTGGAGTGCAGCTTCCGGCTGGATAACACTGGGTAACCAGCTGCAGACACACGAGAGGGAATTTAAACAGCAATTAATATCACTGTTCACATTAGACTGGCCTCTGCCTCCCACACACAGCAACATAAGCAGCTAAATCCCTCAACAACATTCCACCCAAGGGAATCAATGGCAATGAAACAGGAAGACGTGACTGCGAGGAGGGGGTGGTGAGGAAGAGACCCTCCTCTCCTACTCTCTCTGGGGTACAGTTCCTCCTCTCTGACTCTCCCTGGGGTACAGTTCCTCCTCTCCGACTCTCCCTGGGGTACAGATCCCTCTCCGACTCTCCCTGGGGTACAGATCCCTCTCCGACTCTCCCTGGGGTACAGTTCCTCCTCTCCGACTCTCCCTGGGGTACAGATCCCTCTCCTGACTCTCTCTGTAGTACAGTTCCTCCTCTCCAACTCTCCCTGGAGTACAGTTCCCCCTCTCCTGACTCTCCCTCGGGTACAGTTCCCTCTCTCCTGACTCTCCCTGGGGTACAGTTCCCTCTCTCCTGACTCTCCCTGGGGTACAGATCCCTCTCCTGACTCTCTCTGGAGTACATTTCCCCCTCTCCTGACTCTCCCTGGGGTACAGTTCCCCCTCTCCTGACTCTCCCTGGGGTATCGTTCCCCCTCTACTGACTCTCCCTGGGGTATAGTTCCCCCTCTACTGACTCTCCCTGGGGTACAGTTCCCTCTCTCCGACTCTCTCTGGGGTACAGATTCCCCTCTCCTGACTCTCTCTGGGGTATAGATTCCCCTCTCCTGACTCTCCCTGGGGTACAGATCCCTCTCTCCGACTCTCTCTGGGGTACAGATTCCCCTCTCCTGACTCTCCCTGGGGTACAGTTCCTCCTCTCCGATTCTCCCTGGGGTACAGTTCCTCCTCTCCGATTCTCCCTGGGGTACAGTTCCTCCTCTCCGACTCTCTCTGGGGTACAGATTCCCTCTCTCCGACTCTCTCTGGGGTACAGATTCCCCTCTCCTGACTCTCTCTGGGGTATAGATTCCCCTCTCCTGACTCTCCCTGGGGTACAGTTCCCTCTCTCCGACTCTCTCTGGGGTACAGTTCCCCCTCTACTGACTCTCCCTGGGGTACAGTTCCCTCTCTCCGACTCTCTCTGGGGTACAGATTCCCCTCTCCTGACTCTCCCTGGGGTACAGATTCCCCTCTCCTGACTCTCCCTGGGGTACGGTTCCTCCTCTCCGATTCTCCCTGGGGTACAGTTCCCTCTCTCCGACTCTCTCTGGGGTACAGATTCCCCTCTCCTGACTCTCCCTGGGGTACAGTTCCTCCTCTCCGATTCTCCCTGGGGTACAGTTCCTCCTCTCCTGAAGATGATTTCTCGTTTGTAATTCTCTTTTCATCCGTTCCTGGGACCTGGGCATCGCTGGCTGGCCAGTATTTATTGCCCTTCCTAGTTGCCCTTTAACTGAGTGGTTCGCCCGGCCATTTCAGAGGGCAGTTGAGAGTCAACCACACATTGCTGTGGTTCTGGAGTCACATGTCGGCCAGGCTGGGGAAGGAGGCAGATTTCCTTCCCTAAAGGGTATTAGTGAACCAGATGGGTTTTTACGACAATCGACAATAGTTTCAGGGTCATCAGTAGATTCTTAATTCCAGATATTTTTTATTGAATTCAAATTCCACCATCTGCCGTGGCGGGATTCGAACCCGGGTCCCCAGAACATTCGCTGAGTTTCTGGATGAACAGTCCAGTGATAATACCACTGGGCCATCACCTCCCCATGATCAAAACCCTGACCACACTTGAGCTGAAACAAAACGTCACCTTGACAAAGAGATGGAGATGGAAGCAGTGATCTAACCTCGTGGGTCATAGAGAGTCACGGTTTTATCATAGGATCCCGTTACCAGCACATCGGAGAGGTAAACCAGACACAGCACAGCTGCCTTCCCTCTGTGGAAATAAAATCTCAGTCACTGCGTTTCTAATGATTAAACTGGGCTGCAGTCCGCACCCCCCCCCCCCCCCCCCCAAGTATACTAATTCCACTGTCCCACCAGTGCAGACAGTATTCCAGACACTGCGCCATCCCCAAACTGCACAGCGACAAGTTGCGTTCCGGTCCCCCAGGAGGGTCTGACTGGAGGGAATCACAATCCCCAACCAGCCATCAGCTGAGACCTACACTTCATGCAGCAAGATCCCGAGGGGACGCCTCCCCGCTGAACCTGGCGGCTTCGAAATGCAAGTGTCTCACCCCAAAGTTCAACTCTGTTAAAGAAGCAACGCGGGACCGAGCGTTCCCCCCTTCCTCCACCACCCCCCCAGGTCTCAATCCCCGGGACCAAGCGTCCTCCCACCTCCCCCCCAGGTCCCAGTCCCCGGGACCGAGCGTCCTCCCCACCCTCCACCCCACCCCCAGGTCTCAGTCCCCGGGACCGAGCTTCCTCCCACCCTCCACCCCCCTCCAGGTCCCAGACCCCAGGACCGAGCATTCCCCCCTTTCTCCACCCCTCCCAGGTCCCAGTCCCCGGGACCGAGCGTCCTCCCACGTCTCAGTCCCCGGGACTGAGCGTCCTTCCGGTCTCAATCCCCGGGACCGAGTGTCCTTCCGGTCTCAATCCCCGGGACCGAGTGTCCTTCCGGTCTCAATCCCCGGGACCGAGTGTCCTTCCGGTCTCAATCCCCGGGACCGTGTGTCCTTCCGGTCTCAGTCCCCGGGACCGAGTGTTCTTCCGGTCTCAATCCCCGGGACCGAGTGTCCTTCCGGTCTCAATCCCCGGGACCGAGTGTCCTTCTGGTCTCAATCCCCGGGACCGAGCGTCCTTCCGGTCTCAATCCCCGGGACCGAGCGTCCTTCCGGTCTCAATCCCCGGGACCGAGCGTCCTTCTGGTCTCAATCCCCGGGACCGAGCGTCCTTCTGGTCTCAATCCCCGGGACCGAGTGTCCTTCCGGTCTCAATCCCCGGGACCGAGCGTCCTTCCGGTCTCAATCCCCGGGACCGAGCGTCCTTCCGGTCTCAATCCCCGGGACCGAGCGTCCTTCTGGTCTCAATCCCCGGGACCGAGCGTCCTTCTGGTCTCAATCCCCGGGACCGAGCGTCCTTCCGGTCTCAATCCCCGGGACCGAGTGTCCTTCCGGTCTCAATCCCCGGGACCGAGTGTCCTTCCGGTCTCAATCCCCGGGACCGAGTGTCCTTCCGGTCTCAGTCCCCGGGACCGAGTGTCCTTCCGGTCTCAATCCCCGGGACCGAGTGTCCTTCCGGTCTCAATCCCCGGGACCGAGTGTCCTTCCGGTCTCAATCCCCGGGACCGAGTGTCCTTCCGGTCTCAATCCCCGGGACCGAGTGTCCTTCCGGTCTCAATCCCCGGGACCGAGTGTCCTTCCGGTCTCAATCCCCGGGACCGAGTGTCCTTCTGGTTTCAGTCTCCCATTCTACAGGTACGGAAGACACACACTAACATTCCTGAATATTCAAGGGTATTTGACATTTTGGAAAGACAGGAATAAAGGAAAAAGGAGGTGGGGTAGCTCTGTTAACAGAGGAAGAGATCAGTGCAGCAGTGAGAAATAATCTTGGTTCAGAAGGTCAAAATGTGGAATTCAAGGGAATCATCTTGGATGGAGCTAAGAGATAGTAAGGGAAAGAAGTCACTAGTGGGAATGGTTTAAAAGTCCCCTTGATAGTGACTGCACTGTCGGACCAAGGATAATCCAAGAAATCATGCTGACTTGCAAGAAAGGAATTGTAATAATTGGGGGAAATTTTAATCTTCCTGAAGAATGGAAAAATCATCTCGACAGAGGTAATCTAAAGGATGAATTCATAGAGTCTATTTGAGGTAGTTTCTTGGAACAACACATTTAGAACCAACCAGGCTATTTTAAGCCTGGTAAAGATTAATTACTGACCTCATAGTAAAGGATCCTATTGGTAAGAGTGATCATAACATTGTTATGACCAGGGAAATTCAGATGAACTGGCTCCGCTCTGTCCCCTTGGTTAATCATAACAAAGGTTTTAAAATTTCTTTTCTCCTTTTTTTCAAATCCAAATGTATGTTTTTACCATTAATACTGCGATCAGTAATCGGCCAATCAACAAGGTATTCGCCAGATAGAGAGCAAATTAACTACTAAACCCGAGGGAAAAAAGAACAAAAGACCCGACGTTACACACACAGATAACAGAAAGGAAAGCATGTTCGAGGCTGAATAAAAGTTAAAAGAATAGACCAGAAATCCTTAGCTTGTCTTTAAGGCATAAATTGTTAAATGTTGTGGCCATTTAAGTTAGCTGGTTCCTTTAGAATCGCAGAGTTGAACTGAAGCCCAGTGAGCGAGATTGGACTGTAGCAGAGGCAAGCGAGCAAGGAGATAGTCAGGTTAGGTGCGTGGGCAAAGATCAGGCAAATGGAGTTTAATGTGGGCCTGCCCATTCTGACAGGAAGAATAAAAAGGAAGCACAACGGTTGGTGGATTTGCGGATAGCGATGAGGACCATCAGAGGATACAGCAGGATATGGATCAGTTGGAGACTTGGGCGGAGAGATGGCAGATGGAGTTTAATCCAGACAAATGTGAGGTAATGCATTTTGGAAGGTCTAATACAGATAGGAAATATACAGTAAATGGCGAACCCTTAGGAGTATTGATAGGCAAAGGGATCTGGATGTACAGGTACACAGGTCACTGAAAGTGGCAACGCAGGTGGAGAAGGTAGTCAAGAAGGCATACGGCATGCTTACCTTCATTGGCCGGGGCACCGGGGCACTGAGTTTAAAAATTGGCAAGTCATGTTGCAGCTTTATAGAACCTTAGTTCGGCCGCACTTGGAATTATAGTGTTCAATTCTGGTCGCCACACTACCAGAAAGATGTGGTGGCTTTGGAGAGGGTACAGAAAAGATTTACCAGGATGTTGCCTGGTATGGAGGGCATTAGCTATGAGGAGAGGTTGGAGAAACTTGGTTTGTTCTCACTGGAGCGATGGAGGTTGAGGGGAGACCTGATAGAAGTGTACAAGATTATGAGAGGCATGGGCAGAGTGGATAGTCAGAAGCTTTTTCCCAGGGTGGAATAGTCAGTTACTAGGGGGCATAGTTTTAAGGTGCGAGGTTTACAGGAGATGTACGAGGCAGATTTTTTACACAGAGAGTGGTGGGTGCCTGGAACTCGTTGCCGGGGGAGGTAGTGGAAGCGGATACGATAGTGACTTTTAAGGGGCGTCTTGACAAGTACATGAATAGGATGGGAATAGAGGGATATAGTCCCCGGAAGGGTAGGGGGTTTTAGTTCAGTCGGGCAGCATGGTCGGTGCAGGCTTGGAGGGCCAAAGGGCCTGTTCCTGTGCTGTAATGTCCTTTGTTCAGATGGCATCTAAATGTTGAGGGATTGCAGAGTTCTGAGATACAGAGGGACCTGGTGCATGAATCACAAAAGGCTGGTATACAGGTACAGCAAGTCACTTACAAAGCTAATAGAGTGTTGGAATTTATTGTGGGGGTATTTATGAGGAAGGGTTGGACAGGTTGGCCTTGTATCTTCCCCAGCTTAAAAAAGTAAAAGGCGACTTGATCCATTATTTTTAAACAGTGACCCCCAAGTTCTAGATTTTCCCAGAAGAGGAAACATCCTCTTCACACCCACCCTGTCAATACCCCTCAGGATCATATCTTCCAATCAAGTCGTCTCTCAACTCCAGCAGATACAAGCCCAGCCTGTCCAACCTTTCCTGACAAGATAACCCGCCCATTCCAGGCATTATTCTAGTAAAGCTGCCCTGAACTGCTTCCTACACATTTCCTTAAATAAGACGACCAGTACTGCACACACTACTCCACACGTGGTCTCACCAATGCCCCACGTAACTGAAGCATAACCTCCCCTATTCTTCCATTCAATTCCCCTCATAATAAACAAAAATATTCTGCTGGGGAAATCACAGAGAAGCTGCCACTACCTGATCTCCCGGACTGCTGCCCCTTCTGAAGCCATGTCCCAAAGCTTGACACTGCTGTCCCATGATCCCGAGCATAGCATATTGTCCTGGGCTGCGAGAGCCCAGACCCAGCCCTGGAGGAAGAGGAGAGAGTGACAGCAAGAAGCAGCAGGCACAGCAACTCACAACACTGCAGTCAGAACATAGACAACAACTTGCATTTATAGAGTGCCTTTCCCACAGTACTTCCCAGTCACTGACACAGTCTCAAAGTCCAGTCACTGTTGTTGTACTGTGGGAAGCATGGCAGCCAGCTTGTGCACAGCATGATCCCACAAACAGCAGTATAATGCTCAGATAATCAGTCTGAGCAATGATTATTGGGCAGGCTACAAGGGGCGGGCGGGGGGGGGGGGGGGGGGGGAGAAAATACTGCGGATCCCTGAAAATCTGATATAAGAACAGAAAATGCTGGATAAACTCAACATGTCTGGCAGCATCTGTGGAGAGACAAACAGAGTTAAGCATAAGACCATAAGAAATAGGGACAGGAGTAGGCCATTGGACTGTGGGAGGAAACCGGAGCACCCGGAGGAAACCCATGCAGAAACGGGGAGCACGTGCAAGCTCCACACAGACAGTGACCCAAGGCCGGAAATGAACCTGGGTCCCTGGAGCTGTGAGGCAGCAGCGCTAACCACTGTGCTGCCCCAGCACTGATCCCTGTGGAACTCCACTGGTTACAGGTCACCAACCTGAAAAAGAACCCCCTTATCCCCACTCGCTGTTTCCTGCCCATCAGCCAATTCTCTATCCATGCCAATATACTACGTCCATGCACTCTTATGACTTAACCTTTTGTGAGGTACCTTGTTGAATACCTTCTGGAAGCTCAAATATAACACATCACTGGGTTCCCTCTATCCACTCTGGTTGAGACTTCCCCGAAAAAACTCTAATAAATTAGTCAGACATGATGAAGCCATGCTGCTTGATTAGATTCTGAATTTCCAAATGTGCTGCTATTGAACAAAGAACAAAGAACAATACAGCACAGGAACAGGCCCTTCGGCCCTCCAAGCCTGTGCCGCTCCCTGGTCCAAACTAGACCATTCTTTTGTATCCCTCCATTCCCACTCCGTTCATATGACTATCTAGATAAGTCTTAAACGTTCCCAGTGTGTCCGCCTCCACCACCTTGCCCGGCAGCGCATTCCAGGCCCCCACCACCCTCTGTGTAAAATATGTCCTTCTGATATCTGTGTTAAAACTCCCCCCCTTCATCTTGAACCTATGACCCCTCGTGAATGTCACCACCGACCTGGGGAAAAGCTTCCCACCGTTCACCCTATCTATGCCTTTCATAATTTTATACACCTCTATTAAGTCTCCCTCATCCTCCGTCTTTCCAGGGAGAACAACCCCAGTTTACCCAATCTCTCCTCATAACTAAGCCCCTCCATACCAGGGCAACATCCTGGTAAACCTCCTCTGTACTCTCTCCAAAGCCTCCAAGTCCTTCTGGTAGAGTGGCGACCAGAACTGGACGCAGTATTCCAAATGCGGCCGAACCAACGTTCTATACATCTGCAACATCAGACCCCAACTTTTATACTCTATGCCCCGTCCTATAAAGGCAAGCATGCCATATGCCTTCTTCGCCACCTTCTCCACCTGTGACGTCACCTTCAAGGATCTGTGGACTTGCACACCCAGGTCCCTCTGCGTATTTATTTCCTTAATAATTAATTCCAACGTTTTTCCAACAATAGATGTTGGGCTAATTGGCCTTTTCGAATAGGGGTGTCACATTGGCAGTTTTCCAACCTTCTGGTATTTCCCCAGAGAAGGATTTTTGGAAAATTCCAGTCAACACATCCACTCTCTCCGTATCTACCTCCTTTAGGATGCTAGGGTTCTGAAGCAGAGTCAGACAGACTAAAAACATTAACTCTGTTTCTCTCTCCAGAGACGCTGACAGACTTACTGAGTTTATCCAGCATTTTCTGTTTGTGTTATCCTGAGAGAGAGCGGCCCACCTCCTGCTTTGGAATCTGTGAGGGACGTTGAGGCCTTGGTTTAATGAATGATGCAATCTTTCTAAAGGTGAATGATTTCCTCACCCAGTAGGGGGCTCAGTCGACAGATTATTCATACTCACCCCTGCCCCAGGAGATCTCCTGGAGATTCCTCCAGTTGCAATACAAGCTTACGGTGTGTCTCCTGCAGCCTGTGTGAAGGAGTGGGGAGGGGTGTTGAGAATGTATTAGGGTTGATAAAGACAATGGCAAACCAGCGGGGATCTGCACTTG
>NW_027593304.1:0-34793 GCF_964213995.1 Mustelus asterias
CACACAGATTTGATTAAAGCTCCTTAACAATCTCACCATTTCAGGTCTGAACAAGGGTTGTGTTTGCGTGGGAGCTACATTACTTTGAAGAAAAACATCCTTTGCATTCATTTTTTCCCCTTTCAATTAAAGGCTAAAGGAGGAGAATCCGCAGAGGTGTTTAAAATGACGAGGAGTTTCAACAGAGTGGACGTGGAGAGGATGTTTCCAAGAGTAGCAAAAACTAGAACCAGAGGGCACAACCTCAGGCTAAATGGATGATCCTTTAAAACAGAGATGAGGAGGAATTTCTTCAGCCAGCGAGTGGTAAATCTGTGGAACTCTTTGCCGCAGAAGGCTGTGGAGGCCGGGTCATTGAGTGTCTTTAAGACAGAGATAGATAGGTCCTTGATTAGTAAGGGGGTCAGGGGTTATGGGGAAAAGGCAGGAGAATGGGGATGAGAACAATATCAGCCACGATTGAATGGCGGAATAGACTCGATGGGCCGAGTGGCCTAATTCTGCTCCTATGTCTTATGGTCTTATGGAACAGGCAGGATAGAAGTGTGGCTAAGGGGGTGAGTAAGAAAAGGGCGCAGATTAAAACTAATTGAGTGAGAATGACTGAGTTCTAATTAACAGCAGAAAGGGAGGGTTTTATGCATTAGGGCTTGTTATAAATAGCCAAGGGATTACCCAAATTCATTTCAACACAGCCCATACAAGCACCAACTGATAAAGCTTCATCCCATCATCCCAATAGCTGTGACCCCATGTCCTGGAGAGGAGAGGACAACGCCTGACCCACTCAAACTCATACTTCACCTTCAGTGCCAGAGGGGGCTGAGTGTTTCCTGAGCACTTTGCCCTCACTGGGGACAGAGTCTTGTGAAGGTAAGGAGGGGGTCTTTGCTGGAGCCCCAAGTTGCCACTGTTTGGGAAGACCCACCAGACCTTGTATCAACCAGACTCTGAGCAGGCCAGCAGATAGCCTGGCCCCCGGGGGTGGGGAGAGATGGGGGGAGGGGGGGGAGGAGGGAGGGGGGAGTGGGGGGGGAGGGGGGGGAGGAGGGAGGGGGGGGAGGAGGGAGGGGTGGTGGCCCCTCTTTCCCGAGAATCGCCAGTCAATCTGAGGCTAGCAACCCTATTAAATAGCTGTCTGGAGGAGAGGCAGTACAACATTCCACACCGCTCCCCCCACCACCCCCCCCCGCCCACCACCCCCACCACCCCCCACCACCCCCCCACCACCCCACCACCCCCCCGCACCCCCCACCCCCCTCACCCCGAGGCCTAGGATCCATTGTTGGATTATTATTTTATTCATTCATAGGACATGGGCGTCGCTGGCTGGTCAGCATTTATTGATGTGGAGATGCCGGCGTTGGACTGGGGTAAACACAGTAAGAAGTTTAACAACACCAGGTTAAAGTCCAACAGGTTTATTTGGTAGCAAAAGCCACACAAGCTTTCGGAGCTCCAAGCCCCTTCTTCAGGTGAGTGGGAATTCTGTTCACAAACAGGGCATATAAAGACACAGACTCAATTTACATGAATAATGGTTGGAATGCGAATACTTACAACTAATCAAGTCTTTAAGAAACAAAACAACATGAGTGGAGAGAGCATCAAGACAGGCTAAAAAGATGTGTATTGTCTCCAGACAAGACAGCCAGTGAAACTCTGCAGGTCCAAGCAACTGTGGGGGTTACAAATAGTGTGACATGAACCCAATATCCCGGTTGAGGCCGTCCTCGTGTGTGCGGAACTTGGCTATCAGTTTCTGCTCAGCGACTCTGCGCTGTCGTGTGTCGCGAAGGCCGCCTTGGAGAACACTTTCCCGAAGATCAGAGGCTGAATGCCCGTGACCGCTGAAGTGCTCCCCCACAGGAAGAGAACAGTCTTGCCTGGTGATTGTCGAGCGGTGTTCATTCATCCGTTGTCGTAGCGTCTGCATGGTTTCCCCAGGGAAACCCTGAAGTGGGGGAGCACTTCAGCAGTCACGGGCATTCAGCCTTGGATCTTCAGGTAAGCGTTCTCCAAGGCGGCCTTCACGACACACGACAGCGCAGAGTCGCTGAGCAGAAACTGATAGCCAAGTTCCGCACACATGAGGACGGCCTAAACCGGGATGTTGGATTTATGTCACATTATCAGTAACCCCCACAGCTTTCCCCCTGGTCTTGCAGAATCTCACTAGCTGTTCTGTCTGGAGACAATACACATCTCTTTAACCTGTGTTTAATGTTCCCTCCACCCACATTGTCTGTACATTTAAGACCTGCTTGGCTGTAGGATTCGCATTCTAATCAGTATTCTGCAACTTGATTTTGTCTGTTTGCACTGTTTGAGAGCACATTTCCACTCCATCTGACGAAGGAGCAGTGCTCTGAAAGCTTATGGTATTTGCTACCAATTAAACCTGTTGGACTTTAACCTGGTGTTGTGAGACTTCTTACCGTGTCCACCCCAGTCCAACGCCGGCATCTCCACATCACAGCTGAAAGGCCCCAGCGATAGGATAACAACAACTTGCATTCATATACCACCTGTAAACCAGCCAAACCTCCCAAGGCTTGACCTGTTTTCAAAGAACAAAGAACAATACAGCACAGGAACAGGCCCTTCGGCCCTCCAAGCCCGCGCCGCTCCCTGGTCCAAACTAGACCATTCTTTTGTATCTCTCCATTCCCACTCCGTTCATGTGGCTATCTAGATAAGTCTTAAACGTTCCCAGTGTGTCCGCCTCCACCACCTTGCCTGGCAGCGCATTCCAGGCCCCCACCACCCTCTGTGTAAAATACGTCCTTCTGATATCTGTGTTAAACCCCCCCCCCTTCACCTTGAACCTATGACCCCTCGTGAACGTCACCACCGACCTGGGGAAAAGCTTCCCACCGTTCACCCTATCTATTGCCTTTCATAATTTTATACACAACAACAATTGTCAAAACAACCTTTTTAACGGCAATTCGCGACAGACAACAAATTCTGGCCCTGCCAGTCTCACCAGAGGAAGAAATTCAAAATAAAATTGGCACTCGGCTGCATACGGGGGATGTTATACTGTCGGCACGGTGGCACCGTGCTTAGCCTCACAGCGCCAGGGACCCGGGTTCGATCACCAGCTTGGGTCACTGTCTGTGTGGAGTCTGCACCTTCTCCCCGTGTCTGCGTGGGTTTCCTCCGGGTGCTCCGGTTTCCTCCCACAGTCTGAAAGACGTGCTGGTTAGGGTGCATTGGCCGTGCTAAATTCTCCCTCAGTGTACCCGAACAGGAGTGTGGCGACTAGGGGATTTTCACAGTAACTTCATTGCAGTGTTAATGTAAGCCTACTTGTGACACTGATATATAAACTTTAGGGAATCTGTGAAAGGTCAAACGGCATCTCATGAGCTTGTCCACTTGAGGGGCTGAGATGTTTGGCTTTGTGGCTATTTGTTAGCTCACAACCTGTCAGCTCACCAAAAGATAATAATGCAATCATTGTGGAAAGCATTTACCGTTCATTCACACCGCATTTCACTCACTCATCGCCTCTGTGTTATACACTGACATACACTGGCTCCCGGTCTGGCAACACCTCAGCTTGCATCCTTTCCCACTCCGATTTCGGTAGCCTCCTTTTGCCCCGTAAATCTTCTGTGGGTGTCTGCGCATTCCTCCAATTCTATCCTCGTGTGTGTCCCCAGTTTGCATCATCCCACCATTGACAGCTGCCCAGGAACCCCATTCTGGAATCCTCCCCCCCGAATCCTGTCCGCCTTGCTGTCACCCTTTAAGGCGCTCCTTAAAACCCACACCAAGACCTCTCCCAATTATAGAATCCCTACAGTGCAGAAGGAGGCCATTCGGCCCATTGAGTCTGTACTGACTCTCTGAAAGACCTAGGCCCATCCTCCCAGCTCCATCCCCATAACCCCATGCATTTAGCATGGCCAATCCACCTAACCTGCACATAGCATAGAATAGAATGGAATCCCTACAGCGCAGCAGGAGGCCATTCAGCCCATCGAGTCTGCACCGACCACAAACCCACCCAGGCCTTATTCCCGTAAGCCCATGCATTTACACTGCTAGTCCCCTTAACACTAAGGGGCAATTTATCACGGCCAATCAACCTAACCAGCACGTCTTTCGGACTGCGGGAGGAAACCGAAGCACCCGGAGGAAACCCACGCGGACACGGGGAGAGTGTGCAGACTCCGCACAAACAGTGACCCGAGCCGGGAATCGAACCTGGGTCCCTGGCGCTGTGAGGCAGCAGTGCTAACCACTCTGCCACCGTGCCGCCCCTAATGTCCACAGCTTGAAAACTCACGATCAATTACTGAGCATCAGACACTCCTTTTTGACAAGATCGCTGCCAAATTCTCTTCCCAAATTTGTTAAGCAGCTTTGGACAGTGTATTTGCGCTTAATGGATAAAGGATTATTTGGGAAATTGCAATGCGGTGAAGATATAAACAGGAGTGCCAAAAATAAAATCTGAATCCCAAACAGACCAGAGGTTGAGGAGCCTAAGAGTTAACATTCTGCCCCTGAAATACAGTTTACTCTCAGTAAAAGGAATCCACCATGATCCTGTATTCGGGGAAACGCCGGTGTCTTTCCAACCACTGGGGATACAACAGATCGTTGTTCTGAGAACATCTCGTGTGACAATCCATCACAGCCTCTATCCCGCTTATTAAGACTGAGAACACACTGTCAGTGGGCGCATGCACAGAGAGAGACATGCGATCCACAACTTACTGACAGAATCTTCCTGAGTTTGGATTTGATGTGAGCTGGAGCCAGGTTGAGATCCAACCCAGAACCTTCACCAGACCATTCAGTCAGAGAGAACACCTCCCACATTTGCATCAAGTCCACTGTCCCCAGTGTTCAACCCAAACAGCATGCACATAAGAAACATAGAAACTAGAAGCAGGAGGAGGCCATTCGGCCCTTCGAGCCTGCTCCACCATTCATTACGATCATGGCTGATCATCAAATTCAATATCCTGATCCCCCTTCCCCCTCCCATATCCTTTGATCCCTTTAGCTCCAAGAGCGAAATCTAATTTCTTCTTGAAATCACACAATGTTTTGGCCTCAACTACTTTCTGTGGGAGTGAATTCCCCACATTCACCACCCTCTGGGTGAAGAAATTTCTCCTCACCTCAGTTCTAAAAGGTTTACCCCTCATCCTCAAACCATGACCCCTAGTTCTGGACTCCCCCACCATTGGGAACATTCTTTCTGAATCTACCCTGTCTAACCAGGGGTTATGGGAAAAGGCAGGAGAATGGGGATGAGAAAAATATCAGCCATGATTGAATGGCGGAGGAGACTCAATGGGCCGAGTGGCCTCATTCTGCTCCTATATCTTATGGTCTAACCCTGTTAGAATTTTATAAGTTTTGATGAGATCCCCTCTCACTCTTCTAAACTCCAGTGAATATAATCCTAACCGACTTAGTCTCTCCTCATATGACAGACCTGCCATCCCAGGAATCAGCCTGGTAAACCTTCGCTGTACTCCCTCTATAGCAAAGACATCCTTCCGCTGATAAGGACACCAAAACCTACCATCCAGGAATCAGCCTGGTAAACCTTTGCTGTACTCTGTCATGACTCTGAGGAGCAGACCTGTTCTCTTGCCATTGCTGGCAAACCCAACAGATGACATTGGGTTTATAAAGGATATTGCCATATATGCCAAGTGCCCTTAGGTGAGGGGGTGGTGTAGGACATTGCCACACAACCTTTATCTCGACTGCAAGTTTGAGGGCTAAGGAATGTTACAAAGCCTGGGCAATCCGTTAGTCACTGAGAGAAACATTATCCCTTACATGCGGAGGCCAATGGCCTGTGACCGTGTTGTAAATACGATGCTATCACACACACACGCACGCACTTCACTGGTGGGAAGACCTTCTGACACTCATCATTCATTGATTACCCCGGTAGCTGGTCTATCACCCGGTGACCAACTTCAGAAGAATCAAAGCCTTCACAAGAGATTTTCTTTTTAAAGTTTATTTATTTGTGTCACAAGTCAGCTTACATTAACACTGCAATGAAGTTACTGTGAAAATCCCCTAGTCGCCACACTCCAGCGCCTGTTCGGGTTACACTGAGGGAGAACTTAGCACGGCCAATGCACCCTAACCAGCACGTCTTTCGGACTGTGGGAGGAAACCGGAGCACCCGGAGGAAACCCACGCAGACATGGGGAGAACGTGCAGACTCTGCACAGACAGTGACCCGAGCCGGGAATCGAACCCGGGTCCCTGGCGCTGTGAGGCAGCAGTGCTAACCACTGTGCCACCATAATGATAACATTTGGAAGTGAATCCACCAATCGTATTGCAGAGGCATCTTGGTTGTTCTCAGAAACTCAGAGGAACGCTATTCCAGTGCATTTTGGGGGAACTGTCTTCTCTGTGTGCGTGTTAGCGTGTAAACGTGTCTGTCTAGCTATCTGCCACAGCTCTGCAATGCTAACTAAGATGTCTCTCCCATTATGGATGCTGCTGCTTCATTTTCTCCTGCAGACAGGATAAATTAAGCAAACGACTGGTGTGTTGAAAACACTGATGTTTGTTGTATACTCTGACTGCAGAAATGAGATCAGCTGAGAGCAATGCTGCTGCTCATTAGAAGCACAGGTGCTGTGTTTGTACAGCCTGACACTGCTCCATAATACCAGGTTCCTCAGTGTGTGTCTCTGTCTGTTCCTGCACAGCCAGCTCACTATCTGCATCTGCGTCTGTCCCTGGACATTGCGAATGTAAGAATGAGAGGGAGAGTGTGAGAGACTGCGTGTGAGAGAGAGTGAGTGTGAGAGAGAGTGAGAGAGAGAGAGAGTGTGTGTGTGAGAGAGAGTATGTGTGTGAGAGAGTGTGTGTGAGAGAGAGTACGTGTGAGAGAGAGTACGTGTGAGAGAGAGTGTGTGTGAGAGAGAGTATGTGTGAGAGAGAGTACGTGTGAGAGAGAGTACGTGTGAGAGAGAGTGTGTGTGAGAGAGAGTATGTGTGAGAGCGAGTACGTGTGTGAGAGAGTGTGTGTGAGAGAGAGTACGTGTGAGAGAGAGTACGTGTGAGAGAGAGTATGTGTGAGAGCGAGTACGTGTGTGAGAGAGAGTGTGTGTGTGAGAGAGAGTGTGTGTGTGAGAGAGAGTGTGTGAGAGAGTGTGTGTGTGAGTGTGTGAGAGAGAGTACGTGTGAGAGTGTGTGTGAGAGAGAGTACGTGTGAGAGAGAGTACGTGTGAGAGAGAGTACGTGTGAGAGAGAGTACGTGTGAGAGAGAGTACGTGTGTGAGAGAATGTGTGAGAGCGAGTACGTGTGTGAGAGAGAGTGTGTGTGTGAGAGAGAGTGTGTGTGTGAGAGAGAGTGTGTGAGAGAGTGTGTGTGTGAGTGTGTGAGAGAGAGTACGTGTGAGAGTGTGTGTGAGAGAGAGTACGTGTGAGAGAGAGTACGTGTGAGAGAGAGTACGTGTGAGAGAGAGTACGTGTGTGAGAAAGAGTGTGTGTGTGAGAGAGAGTGTGTGTGTGAGAGAGAGTGTGTGAGAGAGTGTGTGTGTGTGTGTGAGAGAGATTGCGCATGTGTGAGAGTGTGTGTGAGAGAGAGTACGTGTGAAAGAGAGTTTGTGTGAGAGAGTACATGTGTGAGAGAGTGTGTGTGTGAGAGAGTGTGTGTATGAGAGAGAGTGTGAGAGAGAGTGTGTGTGAGAGAGAGTGTGTGTGAGAGAGAGTGCGCATGTGTGAGAGTGTGTTTGAGAGAGAGTATGTGTGAGAGAGTTTGTGTGAGAGAGAGTGTGTGTGAGAGTACGTGTGAGAGAGAGTACGTGTGTGAGAGAGTGTGTGTGAGAGAGAGTACGTGTGAGAGAGAGTACGTGTGAGAGAGAGTGTGTGTGAGAGAGAGTATGTGTGAGAGCGAGTACGTGTGTGAGAGAGAGTGTGTGTGTGAGAGAGAGTGTGTGTGTGAGAGAGAGTGTGTGAGAGAGTGTGTGTGTGAGTGTGTGAGAGAGAGTACGTGTGAGAGTGTGTGTGAGAGAGAGTACGTGTGAGAGAGAGGACGTGTGAGAGAGAGTACGTGTGAGAGAGAGTACGTGTGTGAGAGAGAGTATGTGTGAGAGCGAGTACGTGTGTGTGTGAGAGAGAGTGTGTGTGTGAGAGAGAGTGTGTGTGTGAGAGAGAGTGTGTGTGTGAGAGAGAGTGTGTGTGTGAGAGAGAGTGTGTGTGAGTGTGTGTGAGAGAGAGTACGTGTGAGAGAGAGTACGTGTGAGAGAGAGTACGTGTGAGAGAGAGTACGTGTGTGAGAGAGAGTGTGTGTGTGAGAGAGAGTGTGTGTGTGAGAGAGAGTGTGTGAGAGAGTGTGTGTGTGAGTGTGTGAGAGAGATTGCGCATGTGTGAGAGTGTGTGTGAGAGAGAGTACGTGTGAAAGAGAGTTTGTGTGAGAGAGTACGTGTGTGAGAGAGTGTGTGTGTGAGAGAGTGTGTGTATGAGAGAGAGTGTGTGAGAGAGAGTGTGTGTGAGAGAGAGTGTGTGTGAGAGAGAGTGCGCATGTGTGAGAGTGTGTTTGAGAGAGAGTATGTGTGAGAGAGTTTGTGTGAGAGAGAGAGTACGTGTGAGAGTGTGTGTGAGAGAGTGTGTGTGAGAGTGTGTGTGAGAGAGTGTGTGAGAGAGAGTACGTGTGAGAGAGAGTACGTGTGAGAGAGAGTGTGTGTGTGAGAGTGTGTGTGTGTGAGAGTGTGTGTGTGAGAGAGTGTGTGTGTGAGAGAGAGTGTATGTGTGAGAGAGAGTGCGCATGTGTGAGAGTGTGTGAGAGAGTACGTGTGAGAATGCGTGTGAGAGTGTGTGTGTGAGAGAGTGTTGGTGTGAGAGAGTGTGTGTGTGTGTGAGAGTGTGTGTCTGAGAGAGAGTGTGTGTGTGAGAGAGAGTGCGCATGTGTGAGAGTGTGTGTGAGAGAGTGTGCATGTGTGAGAGAGAGTGTGTGTGTGGAGAGAGAGTGTGTGTGTGAGAGTGTGTGTGTGAGAGAGAGTGTATGTGTGAGAGAGAGTGCGCATGTGTGAGAGTGTGTGAGAGAGTACGTGTGAGAATGCGTGTGAGTGTGTGTGTGAGAGAGTGTTGGTGTGAGAGTGTGTGTGTGTGTGAGTGTGTGTCTGAGAGAGAGGGTGTGTGTGAGAGAGAGTACGTGTGTGAGAGTGTGTGAGAGAGAGTGCGCATGTGTGAGAGTGTGTGAGAGAGAGTACGTGTGAGAGAGTTCGTGTGAGAGAGTGTGTGAGAGAAAGAGAGTATGTGTGAGAGAGTTTGTGTGAGAGAGTACATGTGAGAGAGTACATGTGAGATAGAGTGAGAGTGTGTGTGAGAGAGTGTGCATGTGTGAGAGAGTGTACGTGTGAGAGAGTGTGCATGTGTGAGAGAGTTTACATGTGAGAGAGTGTGCATGTGTGAGAGAGTGTACATGTGAGAGAGTGTGCATGTGTGAGAGAGTGTACGTGTGAGAGAGTGTGCGTGTGTGAGAGTGTACGTGTGAGAGGGTGTGTGTGAGAGAGAGTACGTGTGAGAGAGTTCGTGTGTGAGAGAGAGTACGTGTGAGAGTACGTGTGTGTGAGAGAGTGTGCGTGTGTGAGAGAGTGTACGTGTGAGAGAGTGTGCATGTGTGAGAGAGTGTACGTGTGAGAGAGTGTGCATGTGTGAGAGAGTGTGCATGTGTGAGAGAGTGTACGTGTGAGAGAGTGTGCATGTGTGAGAGAGTGTATGTGTGAGTGTGCATGTGTGAGAGAGTGTGCATGTGTGAGAGAGTGTGCGTGTGTGAGAGAGTGTACGTGTGAGAGAGTGTGCATGTGTGAGAGAGTGTATGTGTGAGTGTGCATGTGTGAGAGAGTGTGCATGTGTGAGAGAGTGTGCGTGTGTGAGAGAGTGTACGTGTGAGAGAGTGTGCATGTGTGAGAGAGTGTATGTGTGAGTGTGCATGTGTGAGAGAGTGTATGTGTGAGTGTGCATGTGTGAGAGAGTGTGCATGTGTGAGAGAGTGTGCGTGTGAGAGAGTGTGCGTGTGAGAGAGTGTGTGTGAGAGAGAGTGCGTGTGAGAGTACGTGTGTGTGAGAGAGTACGTGTGAGAGAGAGTTCGTGTGAGAGAGAGTACATGTGAGATAGAGTGAGAGTGTGTGTGTGTGAGAGAGTGTACATGTGAGAGAGTGAGCATGTGTGAGAGTGTACGTGTGAGTGTGCGTGTGTGAGAGAGTGTGCATGTGTGAGAGTACGTGTGTGTGAGAGAGTGTACGTGTGAGAGAGTGTGTGTGAGAGAGAGTACGTGTGAGAGTACATGTGAGATAGAGTGAGTGTGTGTGAGAGTGTGCATGTGTGAGAGAGTGTGCGTGTGTGAGAGAGAGTACGTGTGAGAGAGTGTGTGTGCGTGTGAGAGTACATGTGAGATAGAGTGAGTGTGTGTGAGAGAGTGTACGTGTGAGAGAGTGTGCGTGCGTGAGAGAGTGAGAGAGAGAGTGTGTGTGTGAGAGAGTGTACGTGTGAGAGAGTGTGCGTGCGTGAGAGAGTGAGAGAGAGAGTGTGTGAGTGATGCACCATTGATTTACGCAAAAGACTAGATGTTGCAAAACAACAGGCTTTTACTAACAAAGAACAGAAGCACTCCCAAACCGATGGCCAACCCGAACTGAGGCAAAAGGGGCGGAGAGCAGCCACCTTTATACCCAGAGAGGGCGGAGCCCCGGATTGAGGCAGCAGGGGCGTGTCCAGGCATATCCCACATACAGACAGTATTACAGTGGTTCACCACAGTGAGTGAGAGAGTGTAAGTGAGAGAGAGTTTGTGAGTGAGAGAGTGTGTGAGAGAGAGAGAGTATATGAGACTGCGTGCGTTGGAGAGTGCGTGTGAGAGAGTGCGTGTGAGAGAGTGCGTGTGTGAGAGTGTGTGTGAGAGAGAGAGTGTGAGAGTGCGTAATAGTGAGTGAGTGATCGAGCGAGTGAGTGAGTGAGTGAGAGGTCAAAGGTGAGACATACACAAAAACCCATCAGCATGATTTAAACTCTGAAAAAGCCACAAATACAGAGGGAAGATATTGTCGATGCTGTTTCTGATCGAAGAGTCTTGAGGTGTGATGCGCGATATAACACACGAGAGGCTGGATGTACTCGGGAAATAAAGGCTTTTATTGCCAACAATAACAGAGCTACCATATACAGTATACGATCCCAGACTAAAGGGTCACCAGGCAGACCAGTGACCTTTATACCTCTCCCAGGAGGCGGAGCCAACTGGGGTGTACCATAAGGACTATATTAACAGGTAGAACAGCCCAACCCTAACCCCAACAGTAACATATATACAGGTTCATAGTACTGGCCAGACCATGGCTCAGCACTACCTGGTGGGAACCAACAATGGTTCACCACAAGGTGAAATGTGAACTCGCTTTTCCTCTTCATAGAGACTGCCCAGCCTGCTGAGTATTCCCCACTGCTTCTGTCTTTGACAACTGATAAAGTCACACCAGTAGAGTCTGTGTGTGCCCGTAGGAACCAGAACACCCTCTCCTCATACTCCACTTCCCTAAGAGCTATGCCCAGACTGACAAGAGGCAAGGCTTACAGATGTGATTTGGAAGATCTTCAGCAGAAGGAAAGTATACAGTAAATGGTAGAACCCTTAGAAATATTAGCAGACAGAGGGATCTAGGCGTGCAGATCCACAGTTCCCTGAAGGTGATGACTCAGGTGGACAAGGTGATCAAGAAGGCGTGTGGCATGCTGGCCTTCATCGGTCGGGGCGTTGAGTACAGGAATTGGAAAATTATGTTGCAGCTGTATGAGACTTTGATTAGGCTGCATTTGGAGTATTGTGTACAATTCTGGTCACCACACTACCGGAAGGATGTTGATGCATTGGAAAGGGTGCAGAAGAGATTTACCAGGATGTTGCCTGGTTTGGAGGATATGGATTATGAAGAAAGGTTGGACAAACTTGGATTGTTTTCATTGGAGCGTCGGAGGATGAGGGGGGACCTGATAGAGGTTTACAAGATTATGACAGGCTTGGATAAAGTGGAGAGTCAGAGTCTGTTTCCCAGGGTCGAAGGGTCAGTTACTCGGGGGCATAGGTTGAGAGTGAGAGGGGGAAAGTTTAAAAGAGATGTAAGGGGCAAGATTTTCACACAGAGGGTGGTGAATGCCTGGAACGCGCTGCCGGAGGAGGTGGTGGAAGCAGATTCTATAACAACGTTCAAGAGGCCTCTGGATAGATACAGGGATAGGCAGGGAATAGAGGGATAGGGACCACGTAGGGACAAGAAAATATTAGATTAGAGAGGCATCTGTGTCAGCACAGACTTGGTGGGCCGAAGGGTCTGTTCCTGTGCTGTATTGTTTTTCTTTGAATTTATGCTGAACTTTACCAAGCTAAAACCACACCGTTCAGGCAGCAGAGACCGAAACCTCCCACGACCGACCAATCCAGGGCTACTCAGATGCAGAGCGATGCCAACAGCGTGGGTTCAATTCCCGTACCGGCTGAGGTTATTCATGAAGGACCCGTCTTCTCAACCTTGCCCCTGGCCTGAGGTGTGGCGACCCTCCGGTTAAAATCACCACCAGTCAGCTCTGTCTCTCCCCCTCACAGGGTCATTGAGGACCCTGTGGTCATCCAGGACAACGGCAACTTTACCTTTTCTTCACTCGAGGAGTTGGATTGCTGGGGATTAAAGCAAAGTGACCAATCCGCTGGGAACAATATTAATTAGTGCTAGAGGCATCTGAGTGAGCCAACATTAATCTCTGACCTCCTTATTTCTGCTATCTTGTTAAAGCCAGACTTCTCTCTGCTTGTCACACCCTGTTTGATTTGATTTATTATTGTCACATGTATTAACATACAGTGAAAAGTATTGTTTCTTGCACGCTATACAGACAAAGCATAGAATCCCATAGAATCATAGAATCCCTACAGTGCAGGAGGAGGCCATTCTGCCCATCGAGTCTGCACTGACCACAATCCCACCCAGGCCCTATCCCCATAGCCCCACATATTTACCCCGCTAATCCCCCTGACACTAGGGTCAATTTAACATGGCCAAGCTACCTAACCCGCATATCTTTGGACTGTGGGAGGAAACCGGAGCACCCAGAGGAAACCCACGCAGACGCGGGGAGAACGTGCAAACTCCACACAGACAGTGACCCAAGCTGGGAATCGAACCCGGGTTTCTGGCACTGTGAGGCAGCACTGTGCCACCCCAATGCATACCGTACATAGAGAAGGAAAGGAGAGAGTGCAGAATGTAGTGTTACAGTCATAGCTAGGGAGTAGAGAAAGATCAACTTAATGCAAGGTAGGTCCATTCAAAAGTCTGACAGCAGCAGGGAAGAAGCTGTTCTTGAGTCGGTTGGTACGTGACCTCAGACTTTTGTATCTTTTTCCCAACGGAAGAAGGTGGAAGAGAGAATGTCCGGGGTGCGTGGGGTCCTTAATTATGCCGGCTGCTTTGCTGAGGCAGCGGGAAGTGTAGACAGAGTCAATGGATGGGAGGCTGGTTTGCATGATGGAGCTAGCCTCTGGTTTCAACTTTAACCTCCTGATTAAAATTTTGAACGTCTAAAAAAAGACAGAAGCCATTTTCTCGTGGACCTGCCCACCTCCAACACTCAGCTGAACCGTATTGCTGTATTGGTGTCAGTGAGATGAGACATTCCCTGCATTGGGGGTGGACGGTGACATGGTGGGTAGCGCTGCTGCCTCATAGCGCCAGGGACCCAGGTTCGATTCTGGACTTGGGTCCCTGTCTGTGGGGAGTCTGCATGTTCTCCTCATGTCTGCGTGGGTTTCCTCCGGGTGCTCCGGTTTCCCCCCACAGTCCAAAGATGTGCAAGTTAGGTGGATTGGCCAGGATAAATTGCCCCTTATTTGATTTGATTTATTATTGTCACATGTATTAACATGCAGTGAAAAGTATTGTTTCTTGCGCACTACACAGACAAAGCATACCGTTCATAGAGAAGGAAAGGTGGGAGTGCAGAATGTAGTGTCGATGACTATCTCCTTCATTTTGTTGACATTGAGGAAAAGATTATTGTCACTGCACCAGTTCCCCAGATTCTCTGTCTCATTCCTACACTCCTGTCTCATTGTTTGAGATCCGACCCACTAAGGTGGCATCGTCAGCAAACTTGAAAATCGAGTTGGAGGGGAATTTGGCCGCACAGGCCAAATTAGGAGGGTAAATATGTGGGGTTACGGGGGTAGGGCCTGGGTGGGATTGTGGTCGGTGCAGACTCGATGGGCCGAATGGCCTCCTTCTGCTCTGTAGATTCTATGATTCTATGACCGTCCAAACCCTGAATCCAGCGAATCGACACACACCCTCCTTCCGAAACGAGGGCAAGTGCGTGGAAAACAAAATGAATCAAGAGGAGAAAGAGAGGGATATTGGGAGAAAACGTCAGAGGGGGTTGTGAGAGGTGCGGGGAAGGGAGGGAGATGCGGTGAGCCGGGTGTTGATACGCAGAGTGAAAGAATAATAGGTCATGTTTTAATTCTGCCTCACTCAGCAAGTTTTTACACGACGCGGGCTGTCCTGGGACCAAGAAACATCATTAAGATTAAATCAGCTTTCGCCGAAGCTGCAACGGCAGCCTCTGTACGAGAGCTGCTTCTCTGATATTCCAGATCTCTCCTCGCTTGTCCCATTCTCTCCGCTCGTCCTGGCGCAATAAATCAGCAGGAATTGGCAAAACGAAACACATTTTTTTGCATTAGTCATGACTATTAAATAGTTGGGAGTGGAAATCTGCATTGGAGTGATGGATAGATTGCTGGGTAATGTTCTCCGAGTCTTGCCGGCAGAACCTGCCTGGTTTCCACAATCCAGTCAGATGGTGTTACAGCTTCCGAAACCCCCACATGGACAGAAATCCCCTGAATATATCGCTGCCTGAGCTGTGTGACAGACTGATCCCCAAACTGATGTATTAATGATCAGCAGCTTGCCCTGCCTGATATTAATGATGGAATGATGGATTGGAACTGGCAATGTTATTTCACGCAACGCCATTAATTCACCCTAATTTTGAATTAATCTGCATACACCAACAGTGCGCCGCTGATGGAATAGCCTTCAGTGAGAGAGAGGCTCTTTCTCATTCTGCAGCTCTGATGTTTACCGAATAATGGGGCCATCCGTCAGTCTGACACACAGTAATGTAAATGAGGTCAAGGCGTTTCTCAAAGTGGGGCAGAGACTGGGGGAAGTTGCAGGTTTGCTTTGTCAATTGCCTGCGAGATTTGGGTGCACAACAGCTTCTGACGCTTGGCGATTCCGGGGTCCCACCTGCAACCGGTGGGTCACAGCAGTGGGACGTCCAATCACTGAGAGATAGAGGTGGGTAAATTCCTGATAACAGACAAACATCAGAGGGGAAACAAGTCCAGGACATTGGGTGCTGCCATGGGTCACACACTGACTAAGCATTCCTCACACTGCTCCCCAGACTGGCGAACAGGAAAGTCCCCCTGTTGTAGGCTGCAAAGAGACACTGATAGGATGCAAAGCTGGGCTGAAAAATGGCAAATGGAGTTTAACCCTGATAAATGTGAGGTGATTCATTTTGGTAGGACTAATTTAAATGTGGATTACAGGGTCAAAGGTAGGGTTCTGAAGACTGTGGAGGAACAGAGAGATCTTGGGGTCCATATCCACAGATCTCTAAAGGTTACCACTCAAGTGGATAGAGCTGTGAAGAAGGCCTATAGTGTGTTAGCTTTTATTAACAGGGTGTTGGAGTTTAAGAGCCGTGGGGTTATGCTGCAACTGTACAGGACCTTGGTGAGACCACATTTGGAATATTGTGTGCAGTTCTGGTCACCTCACTATAAGAAGGATGTGGAAGCGCTGGAAAGAGTGCAGAGGAGATTTACCAGGATGCTGCCTGGTTTGGAGGGTAGGTCTTATGAGGAAAGATTGACGGAGCTAGGGCTGCTCTCACTGGAGCGGAGGAGGCTGAGGGGAGACTTAATAGAGGTTTATAAAATGATGAAGGGGATAGATAAAGTGAACGTTCAAAGACTATTTCCTCGGGTGGATGGAGCTATTACAAGGGGGCATAACTATAGGGTTCGTGGTGGGAGATACAGGAAGGATATCAGAGGTAGGTTCTTTACGCAGAGAGTGGTTGGGGTGTGGAATGGACTGCCTGCAGTGATAGTGGAGTCAGACACTTTAGGAACATTTAAGTGGTTATTGGATAGGCACATGGAGCACACCAGGATGATAGGGAGTGGGATAGCTTGATCTTGGTTTCAGATAAAGCTCGGCACAACATCGTGGACCGAAGGGCCTGTTCTGTGCTGTACTGTTCTATGTTCTATGTTCTATGCCCTGCATCCTATCTTTACCCTACTGTGAACTGCGGACCCTCACTCTAGTCTGCTGAGGATCCAGAATACAAAACTGATAGCAAGGCCACACCGGCAGTGAAAAGACTTACAGAGGGAGCTTTATTCTGTATCTAACCCCGTGCTGTACCTGTCCTGGGAGTGTTTGATGGGGGACAGTGTAGAGGGAGCTTTACTCTGTATCTAACCCCGTGCTGTACCTGTCCTGGGAGTGTTTGATGGGGACAGTGTAGAGGGAGCTTTACTCTGTATCTAACCCCGTGCTGTACCTGTCCTGGGAGTGTTTGATGGGGGACAGTGTAGAGGGAGCTTTACTCTGTATCTAACCCCGTGCTGTACCTGTCCTGGGAGTGTTTGATGGGGACAGTGTAGAGGGAGCTTTACTCTGTATCTAACCCCGTGCTGTACCTGTCCTGGGAGTGTTTGATGGGGACAGTGTAGAGGGAGCTTTACTCTGTATCTAACCCCGTGCTGTACCTGTCCTGGGAGTGTTTGATGGGGGACAGTGTAGAGGGAGCTTTACTCTGTATCTAACCCCGTGCTGTACCTGTCCTGGGAGTGTTTGATGGGGACAGTGTAGAGGGAGCTTTACTCTGTATCTAACCCCGTGCTGTACCTGTCCTGGGAGTGTTTGATGGGGGACAGTGTAGAGGGAGCTTTACTCTGTATCTAACCCCGTGCTGTACCTGTCCTGGGAGTGTTTGATGGGGACAGTGTAGAGGGAGCTTTACTCTGTATCTAACCCCGTGCTGTACCTGTCCTGGGAGTGTTTGATGGGGACAGTGTAGAGGGGGCTTTACTCTGTATCGAACCCCGTGCTGTGCCTGTCCTGGGAGTGTTTGATGGGGGACAGTGTAGAGGGAGCTTTACTCTGTATCTAACCCTGTGCTGTACCTGTCCTGGGAGTGTTTGATGGGGGACAGTGTAGAGGGAGCTTTACTCTGTATCTAACCCTGTGCTGTACCTGTCCTGGGAGTGTTTGATGGGGGCAGTGTAAAGGGAGCTTTACTCTGTATCTAACCCCATGCTGTACCTGTCCTGGGAGTGTTTGATGGGGGGCAGTGTAGAGGGAGCTTTACTCTGTATCTAACCCCATGCTGTACCTGTCCTGGGAGTGTTTGATGGGGGGCAGTGTAGAGGGAGCTTTACTCTGTATCTAACCCTGTGCTGTACCTGTCCTGGGAGTGTTTGATGGGGGACAGTGTAGAGGGAGCTTTACTCTGTATCTAACCTGAGCTACTCCTCCAATGGCCATCAGCTATTCTTCCTGTGTGTGACCCCGAGGTTCTGAGAGAGGTATTATTGCAGCATTTACAGACTTTGATGCCGTGTTAACAGAGACTGACCTCAAATCAGTTTCCAAAGTGAAGAATCCTGCTTAGCATGCCAGCTCAGTGCTTCAATCTCATTTTTATTCCGAATGAGTTGCTGCTGATTGTTATTCCAAAAGGGTACAAAATTGAAAATTTCTGAAATAAATCCCAATTTCTAAATGTAAATATGGGATCTGCGTTAACTTGGTCAGGAGAAAACCGAGATATAATAATTTTAATGTCCTAATTCACTCATATATAACTGAATAAGCTAATATTCCCATTTACTGTTAATTGAATTACAGAGCCCTTTTACGGAGAGACTCCCATTGTTTAAAGGGAGGCTGTGAAATGCACTTCATGGATCAATGGACCAAGTGCCTCCAGTCCTAGAGTGTTTAATCTCTGTCTGCACACTCACTGAGTCCTCTTAATTACACTTTATAAAAGTGATCATTCCTGCAATAATTCTATTTCTCCTTGTCCCTCAGTGACTTGCCAGCTCCCCCGTTCTCCCTCTTCAACCAAAAGTTAATTTGCGCCACTTGTTCTATGTTCCTGGTGATTCTCACTGCGGTCTTTTCCCCGCCACTCTGGCCGCAGTCCTGACTGCTCGGTGGGCAGCCTTTACTGGTACCGGGCTGCACCCGATGCCTCTGTGTGAACCGTGAAGTGTTCAGACTTCACCCAATCACCCGAGAGTCACAACACTGGGGCCTACAATGAAAGGTCTGCCATCGGGTGGCACAGTGGGTTAGCACTGCTGCCTCACAGCGCCAGGGACCCGGGTTCAATTTCTGGCTTGGGTCACTGTCTGTGCAGAGTCTGCACCTTTTCCCTGTGTCTGCGTGGGTTTCCTCCGGGTGCTCCGGTTTCCTCTGGGTGTGCTGGTTTCAAAGAACAGTACAGCACAGGAACAGGCCCTTCGGCCCTCCGAGCCTGCGTCAATCATGATGCCTGCCTAAACTAAAACAGTATGCACTTACGGAGTCCGTATCCTTCCATTCCCATCCTACTCGTGTATTCATCTAGATGCCCCTTAAATGCCGCAATCATACTTGCTCCCACCCCCTCCCCGGGCAGCGCGTTCCAGACATTCACCACCCTCTGTGTAAAAAAACTTGCCTCGCGCATCTCCTCTAAACTTTTCCCCACGCACCTTAAACCTATCTCCTCTGGTACTTGACTTTTCCTCCTGCAGTCCAAAGATGTGCAGGTTAGGTGGCTTGGCCGTGGTAAATTTCTTTTTGTATTCATCCATGGGACAAGGGCGTCGCTGGCTGGCCAGCATTTATTGCCCATCCCTAGTTGTCCTTGGAGGGCAGTTGAGAGTCAACCACATTGCTGTGGCTCTGGAGTCACATGTAGGCCAGACTGGGTATGGACGGCAGATTTCCTTCCCTAAAGGACATTAGTGAACCAGATGGGTTTTTTCGACAATCGACAATGGTTTCATGGTCATCAGTCGATTCTTAATTCCAGATATTTTTTATTGAATTCAAATTCCACCATCTGCCGTGGCGGGATTCGAACCCGGGTCCCCAGAACATTAGCCAAGTTTCTGGATTCATAGATCATAGAATCCTACAGTGCAGAAGGAGGCCATTTGACCCATCAAGTCTGCACCGACCAGTCCCACTCAGGTCCTATCCCCATAACCCCATGTATTTACCCTAGCTAGTCCCCCTGACACTAAGGGGCAATTTAGCACGGCCAATCCACCTAATCCACACATCTTTGGACTGTGGGAGGGAACAGTCCAGGGTGAGGTATCTAAATAGATACAAAATTGGCTTCTTAACAGAATAAGAAGTCTAACAACACCAGGTTAAAGTCCAACAGGTTTATTTGGTAGCAAAAGCGACTAGCTTTCGGAACAGGCTGTCCCTTCGTCAGGTGGGTGGGAGTTCTGATTAATTTAATCAGAACTCCTACTCACTGACGAAGGAACAGCCTGTTCCGAAAGCTAGTGGCTTTTGCTACCAAATAAACCTGTTGGACTTTAACCTGGTGTTGTTAGACTTCTTACTGTGTTTACCCCAGTCCAATGCCGGCATCTCCACATCATTCTTAACAGAAGCCAGAGGGTGGTTGTCGAGAGCTGTTTTTCAAACTGGAGGCCTGTGACCAGCGGTGTGCCTCAGGGATCAGTGCTGGGCCCACTGTTATTTGTCATTTATATGAATGATTTGGATGAGAATATAGGGGGCATGGTTAGTAAGTTTACAGATGACACCAAGATTGGTGGCATAGTGGACAGTGAGGAAGGTTATCTCCAATTGCAGCGGGATCTTGATCAATTGGGCCAGTGGGCTGACGAATGGCAAATGGAGTTTAATTTAGACAAATGCGGGGTGATGCGTTTTGGTAGATTGAACCAGGGCAGGACTTACTCAGTTAATGGTAGGGCGTTGGGGAGAGTTACAGAACAAAGAGATCTCGGGGTACATGTTCATAGCTCCTTGAAAGTGGAGTCCCAGGTGGACAGAGTGGTGAAGAAGGCATTCGGCATGCTTGGTTTCATCGGTCAGAACATTGAATACAGGAGTTGGGACGTCTTGTTGAAGTTGTACAAGACATTGGTAAGGCCACACTTGGAATACTGTGTACAGTTCTGGTCACCCTATTATAGAAAGGATATTATTAAACTAGAAAGAGTGCAGAAAAGATTTACTAGGATGTTACCGGGACTTGATGGATTGAGTTATAAGGAGAGGCTGAATAGACTGGGACTTTTTTCTCTGGAGCGTAGTGTGGTGAACCATAGATGGTCAGCACTATGGGTGCTTGTAGATATGTTACTGTTGTCACTGTTAGGGTTAGGGTTGGGCTGTTCTACCTGTTGATATTATTCTGTGGTACACTCCAGTTGGCTCCGCCTACCTGGAGGAGTATAAAGGTCACTGCACTGCCTGGTGTCCCTTTAGTCTGGGATTGTATTGTTAAGCAGTATGCTCCATTCTTGTTACTAATAAAAGCCTTTATTTCCCGGGTACGATCCAGCCTCCCGAGTGATTTAATCGCGCATCACGTAGGAGGCTGAGGGGTGACCTTATAGAGGTCTATAAAATAATGAGGGGCACAGACAAGGTAGATAGTCAATATCTTTTCCCAAAGGTAGGGGAGTCTAAAACTAGAGGGCATAGGTTTAAGGTGAGAGGGGAGAGATACAAAAGTGTCCAGAGGGGCAATTTTTTCACACAGAGGGTGGTGAGTGTCTGGAACAAGCTGCCAGAGGTAGTAGTAGAGGCGGGTACAATTTTATCTTTTAAAAAGCATTTAGACAGTTACATGGGTAAGATGGGTATAGAGGGATATGGGCCAAATGCGGGGAGTTGGGATTAGCTTAGGGGTTAAAGAAAAGGGGCGGCATGGACAAGTTGGGCCGAAGGGCCTGTTTCCATGCTGTAAACCTCTATTGGAGGGTGGGGGGGGAATTACATCATTGGGGAGTCTAGTGATAATACCACTAAGCCAATGCCTCCCGAATTGTCCCTTACACAGCCCCAAGATGTGTCGGTTAGGAGATTAGCAAGGTAAATACATGGAGTTACGAGGATAGGGCCTGAATAAGATGCTCTGTCGGAGAGCCGGTGCAGATTCAATGGGCTGAATGGCCTCCTTCTGCACTGTAGGGATTCCTGGATTCTATCTCTAAAGGCCACAATAACAGGGCAGCTCCTTGCGATGAGTAATGTGAGCGGTGGGGCCCTCTGTACACTCCCTCTCCTGATGCTTTGCCTCCCAACCCTGGCTCATGTGGAGGAAGGGATGTCTTCCTCATGATGCAGTGGGGATAGCTTCTCCCTGTCTGATACGTACTCCAATGTTTTATCAGCTGATGCAGACTCCATCATGCTGAGCGGCCAGTACAGGATTGACATTCTGCCGGCAGATACCGGCACTGTCAGAGATTCTGCCTTTCAGATTAAACATGAAACTGAGGTCCCATCTGCACTCTCACTCTGATGAACATAGAGAAGAACAAGAGAGTTCGAGACAGTGCCCTGGGGCCAATGTGTATCCCTCAGTCAACATCACAGAAGCAGATTATTGAGCTGTTAGCACATTGCTCTTTATGGGAGATTGCTACGTACAAATTAGCTGCCCTGTTTCATAGATTATGCAGTATTAAGTTGATCTTTCTCTACACCCTAGCTTTGACTGTACACTGCATCCTGCACTCTCTCCTTTCCTTCTCTATGAACGGTATGCTTTGTCTGTATCGTGCGCAAGAAACAATACTTTTCACAGTATGCTAATACACGTGACAACAATAAATCAAATCAAAATCAAGGGACTACACTTTGGAAGTATTTCATTGCAGATAAAACATTCTGGGATGTCCTGAGGTTGTGAAAGGCGCTATATAAATGCAAACCTATCAATTTTCTCTTGATAATTACCAAGCTGAAGAGCAAGAGAACCAAGCCAGGTTCTGGTTCCTCATCAAGTTTCCTCAGAGCAGGTTTTCGTGAAGCCTTCAGAAGCAGCGTAAACCCACTCCTGCCTTTTCTAGAATTTGGCATAACCTTGGCTGGATTTTGATTACATAAATTCCCTCGTTGGTTATGTAAATCATTCTTTGGTAATATATCAAAAGGGATCAACCCAATTTTGGACAGCTGTCTATATCACGTGGTGACTGGACAGAGCAGTAAGTTTCTGTGTCACACCGATCATGGCTACCCCTTCAATATTCTAGAACATTCATTCAGATCCACATTAGCCAAATATTCACCAACACGAAGGGCAAGGGTAGTCAGTCCAAGAGATACTGTCACCTTCCAATTCTCGAAGGAGATAGTCACCAAGTACAGTGCACAAGAAACAATACTTTTCACTGTACACCAGTACATGTGACAATAATAAATCAAATCAAATTAAATGAAAAACTTCAGGAAACATAGTGGAGGACTGTCTGTATCAGTAGTGATGAAGTAGAAATGGTCGAGAGCTTCATGTTTCTAGGTGTCCAGATCACCAACGACCTGCCCTGGTCCCCCCCCACGCCGACACTATAGTTCAGAAAGCCCCACCAACACCTCTACTTTCTCAGAAGACTAAGGAAATTTGGCATGTCCACAACAACTCTCACCAATTTTTACAGATGCACCATAGAAAGCATTCTTTCTGGTTGTACCACAGCTTGGTACGGCTCCTGCTCTGCCCAAGACTGCAAGAAACTACAAAGGGTTGTGATCGTAGCCCAGTCCATCACTCAAACCAACCTCCCATCCATTGACTCTGTCTACACTGCCCGCTGCCTCGGCAAAGCAGCCAGCATCATCAAGGACCCCACACACCCCGGACATTCTCTCTTCCACCTTCTTCCATCAGAAAGAAGATACAAAAGTCTGAGGTCACGTACCAACCGATTCAAGAACAGCTTCTTCCCTGCTGCCGTCAGACTTTTGAATGGATCTACCTCACATTAAGCTAGAATCATAGAATCATAGAATCTCTACAGTGCAAAAGGAGGCCATTCGGCCCATCAAGTCTGCATCGACAACAATCCCACCCCAGACCCGATCCCCACAACCCCACACATTTACCCCGCTACTGCCTCTAACCTACACACCCTGGGATGCTAAGGGGCAATTTATCATGGCCAATCAACGTAACCCGCACATCTTTCGGACTGTGGGAGGAAACCGGAGCACCCGGAGGAAACCCACGCAGACACGGGGAGAACGTGCAGACTCCACACAGACAGTGACCCAAGGCCGGGAATCGAACCCAGGTCCCTGGCGCTGTGAGGCAGCAGTGCTAACCCACTGTGCCACCGTGCCACCCTCAAGTTGATCTTTCTCTACACCCTAGCTGTAACTGTAACACTACCTTCTGCACCCTCTCCTTTCCTTTTCCCCTATGTATTCTATGAACGGTATGCTTTGCCTGTATGGTGTGCAAGAAACAATACTTTTCACTGTGTCCCAATACACGTGACAATAATAAATCAAATCAAATATCATTCTGATTTGGAAATATATCGGCATTCCTTGAGTATCACGGGATTAAGATGGTGGAATGTCCTTCGGTATAGAATTGTTGGAGCACCATCACCGTGTGGAATTCAGCAGGTCAAGAAGGCAGTTTCCCCACCATCCTATTGGTGCGGGGGGGGGGGTTGGCCAATAAACGTGGCCTCGCCACATCTCAAGAATGATTTAAAATGGACAAAAGAATACATTAAAACCTTTCAGTTAGGTTTTAAACTGTAATATTTCTAAACTCTTACCAGAGCAAAAGACTCCAGGATTTGTGCACCAGGAGACCGCCACAGTAAAGGTTATGGTCAACTTAAATCGACAGAAAATCACTGGCTATGTGCTTACAATTTTCCATTATTAATAGCAAGTGAGCAATGGCCTTTTTTGAAAGGATGGATTCGACGCATAAGCTGCCCGGAGCGGAAAAGACCGCGTCCAGCGTGAATTCAGGTCCATTTTTAAAAGATTAATCATTTTCATTTATCACCCCCAGAATACTAAGTTGGAAATACTTTCCTTTGGATGGACTTTTGGAGAACACTTTGTGAGCTTTGGTCGAGCGAGGGTGTTGGTGCAGCGGCTGGTGTGTCGCAGTTAGTCTGCTGTCACCTCTCACTGGTACAATTATTGAGTAAAGCCATGTGCGAAAGCCTCTTCTCTGCCAGTACATAGTCTAGCCTATATAGTACAGGCTCGAAGGGCTGAATGGCCTGATCCTGCCTCTACTTCCTATGTTTCTATCCATGGACATGATCTACATAGTGTCTCCCCGTTGCGACATACATAAACCAGGTACCTCGCGGCCCCCAGGCTAAACTACAGGGGATGCAGGCTCACTAATGTGTGGTTACGTCTTGATGCAAGGAAGTGGCAGATGGAATACAATGTGGAAAAGTGTGAGGTTATGCACTTTGGAAGGAGGAATGGAGGCATAGACTATTTTCTAAATGGGGAAATGCTTAGGAAATCAGAAACACAAAGGGACTTGGGAGTCCTTGTTCAAGATTCTCGTAAGGTTCACACGCAGGTTCAGTCGGCAGTTAGGAAGGCAAATGCAATGTTAGCATTCATGTCGAGAGGGCTAGAATACAAGAGCAGGAATGTATTTCTGAGGCTGTATAAGGCTCTGGTCAGACTCCATTTGGAGCATTGTGAGCAGTTTTGGGCCCCACATCTCAGGAAGGATGTGCTGGCCTTGGAAAGGGTCCAGAGGAGGTTCACAAGAATGATCCCTGGAATGAAGAGCTTGTCGTATGAGGAATGGTTGAGGAGTCTGTGTCTGTACTCGGAGTTTAGAAGGATATGGGGGGATTTTATTGAACCTTACAGGATACTGCGAGGCCTGGATAGAGAGGACGTGGAGAGGATGTTTCCACTAGCAGGAAAAACTGGAACCAGAGGGCACAACCTCAGACGAAAGGGACGATCCTTTAAAACAGAGATGAGGAGGAATTTCTTTAGCCAGAGAGTGGAGAATCTGTGGAACTCTTTGCCGCAGAAGGCTGTGGAGGCCGGGTCATTGAGTGTCTGTAAGACAGATAGATAGGTTCTTGATTAATAAGGGGATCAGGGGTTATGAGAAAAAGGCAGGAGAATGGGGATGAGAAAAATATCAGCCATGATTGAATGGCGGAGCAGACTCGATGGGCCGAGTGGCCTAATTCTGCTCCTATGTCTTATGGTCTTATGGACGCCCACCAACCAGACCCCCAGCTATGGGCAAATAGCCCCCTGTCTTGTGGGTGTACCCGGAGAGAGGAAGGCTAAGGGAGTAAACCCTGACCGAAGGTCCGGAGGGGGGTCTTGCGGGAAGCTTTCCAGCATCTCCTGCAGCAGAGCTGGTACTGAGTTGGCTTCATCCTTTCCGGTGGTTAATGCTAACGATGACCAGGGGGGGGGGGACGGTGGGGGCCCTGATGTTGACGCAACTCGGGGCCTCTGTATGATTTTGCCAGGCCTGCTGCCTGGGCAGGACAATCCAGCTTGGTGCTCAGTCTCCACAGACACAACATAGAAACGGTCAGCTCAGAGGGTGGATGGATGACTGTTCCTCACTGTGACACAATCGTCCCTGAGGAAAGGAAGGGAATCCCGTCTGCAGAACCCTGCCTAGGGTGACACAGTGGCACAGTGGGTTAGCGCTGCTGCCTCACAGCGCCAGGGACCCGGGTTCGATTCCCGGCTTGGGTCACTGCCTGTGTGGAGTCTGCACATTCTCCCCGTGTCTGCGTGGGTTTCCTCCGGGTGCTCCGGTTTCCTCCCACACTCCAAAGATGTGCGGGTTAGGTTGATTGGCCGTGTTAAATTGACCCTTAGTGTCAGGGGGATTAGCCGGGTAAATGCCTGGGTGGGATTGTGGTCGGTGCAGACTCGATGGGCCGAATGGCCTCCTTCTGCACTGTAGGGATTCTATTCTACAGATCCTATGAGAAGCCACGAGGCCACAGTTGAGTGAAGGAGATGTCTCCTTTCTTCACTTAGCCACTCACTCAGGATTGCTGATAACAGCCATCCACTCAAGTTCGACCTGTTCTCTAATGGCCGATAACTCCAGTGTGTGATGCCCAGACTCTGTCACGCGTGGGGCAGCTGGTGTTTGAAGGGTTGTGCAGCTGGGCTGTTTGTGAACTCCCTCTGACATCCCAACTTCATCTCTGCACATTCCCGACAAAGATCTCGATTTGCTCAAACCCCTCCCAAATAAAGCTTCTCAGTTTCAGTCAGTCACAGGCCATGAATCGAAAGTCATGTTTGACCTCTTGCCTTGAGAACATCCCTAATGCAATTCCACTGGCCCACTGGAGGTTTCCTGCCATGCAGAAAAGATCTACTAGGATGCTGCCGAGACTTGATGGATTGAGTTATAAGGAGAGGCTGGATAGACTGGGACTTTTTTCTCTGGAGCGTAGGAGGCTGAGGGGTGATCTTATAGAGGTCTGTAAAATAATGAGGGGCACAGATCAGCTAGATAGTCAATATCTTTTCCCAAAGGTAGGGGAGTCTAAAACTAGAAGGCATAGGTTTAAGGTGAGAGGGGAGAGATACAAAAGTATCCAGAGGGGCAATTTTTTCACACAGAGGGTGGTGAGTGTCTGGAACAAGCTGGGATGGGCAATAAATGCTGGCCCAGCCAGCGACGCCCATGTCCCACGAATGAATATTGAGGAGTGTCAGGTCTACTGACACTCCGGATTCTGACTTTGTATCTGAAGCTCTCTCGGGACTGGAGGTAAGTTTGTAAATAAAGGGATAAAAGCAAATTACTGCGGGTGCTGGAATCTGAAACCAAAGCAGAAAATGCTGGAAAATCTCAGCAGGTCTGGCAGCATTCTGTAAGGAGAGAAAAGAGCTGACGTTTCGAGTCCAGATGACCCTTTGTCAAGGCCCTTTGTTGAGCTTTGGCAAAGGGTGACCTGGACTCGAAGCGTCAGCTCTTTTCTCTCCTTGCAGATGCTGACGGACCTGCTGAGATTTTCCAGCATTTTCTTCTTTGGTTTGTAAATAAAGGGAATCTGGTGAAGGGACACGGGCCTGGGAGGAGTTATTTCAGTGGCTAAAGGAGGATGCTTCATTGTGCAGTTGTTTCTGTAAACACAGATTTCCCCATGAAGTATTTTTCCAAAGCTTAGTAGCGTAACGTTGGCAGCAGATCGGGACAGGTGGGCACAGGTGCAGGAAACCTCAATAGATCATCCAACACATCAACCAGAGCCTTAATTGGCTCCTTACTCCCCAGTGCTGCTATCATCAGCCTGATGAGCTCATTAACTGTCTCGTTGGGTAAGCAATTAGTCAGCAAGACCTATTTCCAATGCTCCCATTTCCAGTCTTTTGTCACTTTAACCATTAAGTGCCCAGTCTGACAACCACACCTGCCTCATTGCTTCAAGCAAGGATTGCAGACGCCACAGTTTCGTTTTCAGGTCTGACCCCAAGGTACAAGATTCTGGACGCTGACCCAAGACCATTGGATATCGTTTCACTCTGACACCAGGTGAAGAATCAACCCAGACCTCTTTAAAACAGATGATCAGACCCTGTCACTGGTGACAAGGGGCCTTCCCTGCTCGTGGGATCTTCCTGTTCCGCTGACGGTGTCCCACCCCGCCCCACAGCGAGTGGCATGGCTGGTGAACCATGCAAAATGCCGTTAACATCAGCAGAACCAGGCATTCCAGCTGCCGGCCAATGGTGGGCACCTCTGCCAATGGTAAGCACGCCACAAGGGGTGGTGGGGGGGGATGGGAGGGGATGGAAAACCCCACCCCGGCCATGTTTATTATCTGCCCCAAGTTGCTGAGAGAGGAGTTTAATTCCCTCCTGAAGCTCTGCACAGTTTAGGCTGATGTTGCTCCTACAGTGGCTAAAGACAGCAAGACAATTCATACAATCACTATAGTGCAGAAGGAGGCCATTTGGCCCATCTAGTCTGCACCGACACCAATCCCACCCAGGCCCTGTTCCCGTGACCACACATATTTCCCTTGCTAACCCTTCTGACACTAAGGCTCAATTTAGCACGGCCAATCCACCGAACCAGCATGTCTTTCAGACTGTGGGAGGAAACTGGAGCACCCGGAGGAAACCCACGCAGACACGAGGAGAACGTGCAGACTCCACACAGACAGGGACCCGAGCCGGGAATTGAACCCAGGTCCCTGGCGCTGTGAGGCAGCAGTGCTAACCCACTGTGCCACTGTGCTGCCCTCGAATGGTGGAGCAGACTCGATGGGCCGAATGGTCTAATTCTGCTCCAATGTCTGATGGAAAGGTTGACGGGATTGGCTGAGGCGGGACGATCAGGTTCACATGGGGATGGAGAGAGGTGTTTTGTTTTCTGGCAATGACCAGAACAGCAGAAGCAACTTTCTCTTATCGAAGGAAAATTCAAAACTAATCTCCAAAAAGCAATACTTCAACTTGCGAGCAGTCAGTCTATGGAAGATGTTCCCTGGGGAGATGGCAGAGGCAGCAAGCATTGAAATATCGCAATGAAAATTGGATAGATTTCTCTCAGAGTAATATTTTGGGAATCAGTATAAGAATAGTTTGAGACATGGATTGCTGTGAGTGGAGTGTGCTTGGGTGATGTTCAGCCTCGAGGTGCCACATCTCTCCAACACGGGGATTTTCCTGGACTATTTCCAATGCAGTAAGAACTCTAACAACACCAGATTAAAGTCCAACAGGTTTATTTGGTAGTAAAAGCCACTAGCTTTCGGAGCACTGCCCCTTTGTCAGGTGAGTGGGAGTTCTGTTCACAAACAGGGCATTTAAAGACACAAACTCAATTTACAAAATAATGGTTGGAATGCGAGTCTTTACAGGTAATCAAGTCTCAAAGGTACAGACAATGTGAGTGGAGAGAGCGTTAAGCACAGGTTAAAGAGATGTGTATTGTCTCCAGACAGGACAGTTAGTGAGATTTTGCAAGCCCAGGCAAGTTGTGGGGGTTACAGATAGTGTGACATGAACCCAAGATCCCAGTTGAGGCCGTCCTCATGTGTGCGGAACCTGGCTATCAGTCTCTGCTCAGCGACTCTGCGCTGTCGTGTGTCGAGAAGGCCGCCTTGGAGAACGCTTACCCGAAGATCAGAGGCTGAATGCCCTTGACCGCTGAAGTGTTCCCCAACAGGAAGAGAACAGTCTTGCCTGGTGATTGTCGAGCGGTGTTCATTTATCCGCTGTCGTAGCATCTGCGTGGTCTCCCCAATGTACCATGCCTCGGGACATCCTTTCCTGCAGCGTATCAGGTAGACAACGTTGGCCGAGTTGCAAGAGTAGGTACCGTGTACCTGGTGGATGGTGTTCTCACGTGAGATGATGGCATCCGTGTCGATGATCCGGCACGTCTTGCAGAGGTTGCTGTGGCAGGGTTGTGTGGTGTCGTGGTCACTGTTCTCCTGAAGGCTGGGTAGTTTGCTGCGGACAATGGTCTGTTTGAGGTTGCGTGGTTGTTTGAAGGCAAGAAGTACGGGTGTGGGGATGGCCTTGGTGAGATGTTCGTCTTCATCAATGACATGTTGAAGGCTCCGGAGGAGATGCCGTAGCTTCTCCGCTCCGGGGAAGTACTGGACGACGAAGGGTACTCTGTCCACTGTGTCCCGTGTTTGTCTTCTGAGGAGGTCGGTGCGGTTTTTCGCTGTGGCGTGTCGGAACTGTTGATCAATGAGTCAAGCGCCATATCCTGTTCTTATGAGGGCATCTTTCAGCGTCTGGAGGTGTCTGTTGCGATCCTCCTCATCCGAGCAGATCCTGTGTATACGGAGGGCTTGTCCGTAGGGGATGGCTTCTTTAACGTGTTTAGGGTGGAAGCTGGAGAAGTGGAGCATCGTGAGGTTATCCGTGGGCTTGCGGTACAGTGAGGTGCTGAGGTGACCGTCCTTAATGGAGATGTGTGTGTCCAAGAATGCAACCGATTCCAATGGGCAATTATTTCCAATGGACATAGAGACTGGCCACTGTGATTTCTCAATAACTCCATTACCATTGTATCATGTGACTATAAAGATGGGAGGAGGAAAAAATGGACTCTGGCCCAAACATTGTCTGATTTCAAGAAGAAATTAGATTTCGCTCTTAGGGATAAAGGGATCAATGGATATGGGGGGAAGGGGGATCAGGATATTGAGTTGGATGATCAGCCAATGGCACAGCAGGTTCGAAGGGCTGAATGGCCTCCTCCTGCTCCTAGTTGAGTTGTTTTATATATCCAATTCAATCCAGGCAAAGTCTCAGCAAGTGAGACATTCCAGATCCAAGACAGGCCTCGCACTTCCTGTCTTGGGCTTGGTCTGGAGATGCCGGTGTTGGACTGGGGTGGGGCACAGTAAGAAGTCTCACAACACCAGGTTAAAGTCCAACAGGTTTATTTGGTAGCACAAGCCACAAGCTTTCTCCGAAAGCTCGTGCTACCAAATAGACCTATTGGACTTTAACCTGGTGTTGTGAGACTTCTTATGGGACTTGATCTACATGATCCAAGCTGATTGGAGTAGGCATTGCACCTCCTCCAAGGCTTGATCTCATTTGTGTCTTAGCCAAAAGGCCGAGATGCCGCTTTGAAAAATTGCTTCAAATGAAGCCTCATGACTTCAACCAAGCGCAGCACATCGATACCACGCCTTCACTCTTTCTATGGCCATTTATCTTTCAACAACTCCAATGTTTCTGTGAGTCACTTACTTTTATAGGTGGAGTGGGGAAATCAGCATGGGTGAAGCCTGCTTTTAATTCCCTCGTGCTGTGATAGTTTCTGGGCACCTGAAATGGAATTGTAAATGGGAGCCTCAGGGTCTAATTTCACCACCCCGCCGCCCCCCCCCCCCCCCCCCCCGCTCCCCAAGCTGGAACACTAAGAACATTTCCGCATTAGCAAACGGAAACACTTCTCAAAGCTCTCACTAATGCCTCTGCCCACCCACGTGGAGTTCTGGTAATCCTGTACTCACCCGTGTTAATGCCCAGAATTATTTTAAATGCAGCCATTACATCAAAGGGATAAGTAAAAGAACTAAAAAAAGTCTAGAGAAAATCTTCCTGGAGATATTCACGGAAACTGCGGCCCCAAGAAATGTACCATTTTCTCAGCCAAAACCTTCATGCTTCTTACAATCTCCATCCCCTGGGTCCAGCCACGAGATCGAGAAGTGTGTGTGACCAGGAAGAGAAAGCAGAGGATAATGCCGATCTTTGATGTGTAGTTATCAGCTGATGTGATAAAATAAAACCTTCGCATTAGGAATAAAGTCCAACAAAGGCCTTATTTGCCGCAGATGCTCATGCTTAAGTCACTTTATCTTTCATTGAAATATTTCCTCACAGCTTCAGACCATCCCTTAACTATTCACTCTCTACGCAAAGCAACAGGACACCTGAAGGAAAATCCGTAACACATCACTGTACAGATCTTTCCCAGGGGAGGAGAGAGCGAGAATCACTCGTCAGTGTATAAGCATCTAACCGAGACACACCAGTCAGTGAACAGATATCTCCCTGAGAGAGAGGGGGGACTGAGAGACACTAGTCAGTGTACAGATATCTCCCTGAAAGAGAGAGAGAGGGGACTGAGAGACACCAGTCAGTGTACAGATATCTCCCTGAAAGAGAGAGAGAGGGGACTGAGAGACACCAGTCAGTGTACAGAGATCTCCCTGAGAGAGAGAGAGAGGGGACTGAGAGACACCAGTCAGTGTACAGATATCTCCCTGAAAGAGAGAGAGAGGGGACTGAGAGACACTAGTCAGTGTACAGAGATCTCCCTGAGAGAGAGAGGGGGGACTGAGAGACACCAGAATGTGTACAGATATCTTTCCGAGAGAGAGAGGGGACTGAGAGACACCAGTCAGTGTATAGATATCTCCCCGAGAGAGAGAGGGGACTGAGAGACTCCAGTCTGTGCACAGATATCTCCCTGAGAGAGAGAGAGAGAGGGGACTGAGAGACACCAGTCAGTGTACAGATATCTCCCTGAGAGAGAGAGGGGACTGAGAGACACCAGTCAGTGTACAGATATCTCCCTGAGAGAGAGACGGGACTGAGAGACACCAGTCAGTGTACAGATATCTCCCTGAGAGAGAGAGAGAGGGGACTGAGAGACACCAGACAGTGTACAGATATCTCCCTGAAAGAGAGAGGGGACTGAGAGACACCAGTCAGTGTACAGATATCTCCCTGAGAGAGAGACAGGACTGAGAGACACCAGTCAGTGTACAGATATCTCCCTGAGAGAGAGAGAGAGGGGACTGAGAGACACCAGACAGTGTACAGATATCTCCCTGAAAGAGAGAGGGGACTGAGAGACACCAGTCAGTGTACAGATATCTCCCTGAGAGAGAGACAGGACTGAGAGACACCAGTCAGTGTACAGATATCTCCCTGAGAGAGAGAGAGAGAGAGGGGACTGAGAGACACCAGACAGTGTACAGATATCTCCCTGAAAGAGAGAGGGGACTGAGGGACACCAGTCAGTGTACAGATATCTCCCTGAGAGAGAGGGGACTGAGAGACACCAGTCAGTGTACAGATATCTCCCTGAGAGAGAGACAGGACTGAGAGACACCAGTCAGTGTACAGATATCTCCCTGAGAGAGAGAGAGAGAGACACCAGTCAGTGTACAGATATCCCCCTGAGAGAGAGAGGGGACTGAGAGACACCAGTCAGTGTACAGATATCTCCCTGAGAGAGAGAGAGAGGGGACTGAGAGACCCCAGTCAGTGTACAGATATCCCCCTGAGAGAGAGAGGGGACTGAGAGACACCAGTCAGTGTACAGATATCCCCCTGAGAGAGAGAGGGGGGACTGAGAGACACCAGTCAGTGTACAGATATCTCGCTGAGAGAGAGGGGGGACTGAGAGACACCAGTCAGTGCCCAGTATAACCTTGACTCAATAGCATTTTCTCACATCTGAAACAACAGGTGGGTTTAATCCCCATTCCAGAGGATTGAGCTGAAGGAGTGCTGCTCTGCCAGAGGTGCATCCGTGGCATGAGATAAGCGTTACACTGAAGGGCATGACTGGCTTATCTGTTGGGGGTTAAAGCTTCCAATGTCACTATTATTACAGAGAGTAGGAATGGCCTCCCCAGTGATTTGATTTATTATTGTCACATGTATTAGTATACAGTGAAAAGTATTGTTTCTTGCGCGCTATACAGACAAAGCATACCGTTCATAGAGAAGGAAACAAGAGGGTGCAGAATGTAGTGTTACAGTCATAGCTAGGGTGTAGAGAAAGATCAACTTAATGCAAGGGTAGGTCCATTCAAAAGTCTGACGGCAGCAGGGAAGAAGCTGTTCTTGAGTCGGATGGTACGTGACCTCAGACTTTTGTATCTTTTCCCTGACGGAAGAAGGTGGAAGAGAGAATGTCCGGGGTGCGAGGGATCCTTAATTATGCTGGCTGCTTTGCCGAGGCAGCGGGAAGTGTAGACAGAGTCAATGGATGGGAGGCTGGTTTGTGTGATGGATTGGGCTACATTCACGGCCTTTTGTAGTTCCTTGCGGTCTTGGGCAGAGCAGGAGCCCATACCAAGCTGTGATACAACCAGAAAGAATGCTTTCTATGGTGCATCTGTAAAGGTTGGTGAGAGTCGTAGCTGACATGCCAAATTTCCTTAGTCTTCTGAGAAAGTAGAGGCGTTGATGAACTTTCTTAACGAGAGTGTTGGCATGGGGGGGGGACCAGGACAGGTTGTTGGTGATCTGGACACCTAAAACTTGAAGCTCTCGACCCTTTCTACTTCGTCCCCATTGATGTAGACAGGAGCATGTTCTCCTTGTGACACTAATCAATAATTAAAACATAATAATGCTGTCCTCCCCAGTGTTTTGTTTTAATTTTGGGATTGCAGTGTTGTTAATGGGCTCAGTGATGTGTTTCCGTGTGGGAACATGCTACAATTCTCTCGGTAGAGTTCCAGACGTCACATCTCCTTTGCGCTGTGGAGCAACTACCCGGATCCACACGAACCCACTCCAAAGGTGTGACTCTGTTTGTAATGCCCGCTTATTGGTCCGAAACAAGCTGTGATCCACAATTTGCATTTGCTCCCGTTCACTGCCTCATTTTAAACACCAGACTTTGGTAAGTTACTGTGAAGAGATACTTCATAGTGGCAGTTCCCAGGAGTAATAACTGTTGTCATTACATCTGGTACTTTCTGTCACTGTTTTATGGAGAGGATTTGACCGCGGTTTTTTTTTTGCACGGGGATAAATGTTTCCCTCGACTATTTCCAAAGAATCTGAATCTTGCTTTCATCTTTACAAGTCGTTCAGATCTCCAATATTGTTCTTTTCCCTCTTTCGCTCAGTGCTTCTCTGCTTTGTTTTCAGGCTTGGGATGGTCGGGGTTGAAAGGAATACATTTGTTGAGATTGAGTGAAATTGCAACTTGGAACATTCGCTTTCACTGAAAGATCCAGGTAAAGGGACGAGGCTTTTAGAATGTGAAGTGAGACTGGTGGTGGTGGGGGTTGGTGGGTGGAATGAGGATAAGGAATGTTAGCGTTTTTAAAATCCCGGATTTCAAGAGTAAGATATGACACAATTCCCAACATAATGAGAATGCAGAAATGGGCAAAGATAGCGTGATAGCGTGGCCCAAGT
>NW_027593305.1:0-15000 GCF_964213995.1 Mustelus asterias
TCTGCACCGAGTTGTCTAGGCAACTGAAATCAGGCAGCGAGGCAGCCCAGAGCCCCCATTCCAAACAGCCCGCGCACTCCCGCCAATTCCCAGTGTGAGCTGCAGGTCCCACTCCCTGGGCCGGGGGGGTCAGAGTTCACCGGGCCCACACTCCGCGCCAAAGCCAGACCTCTGCGGGAGCGGAGGCCCGATTCCCAACCGGCCTGTTAGCAAGCCTGGGGGTCAGAGTTCACCGGGCCCACACTCCGCGCCAAAGCCAGGCCTCTGCGGGAGTGGAGGCCCGATTCCCAACCGGCCCTATTAGCCAGCCTGGGGTCAGAGGTCGTTCCCAGTCCTCGCTTGGCCTATTAGCCAGCCTTGGGGGCAGAGGTCGTCCCCAGTCCTCGCACGGCCTGTTAGCCAGCCTTGGGGGCAGAGGTCGTTCCCAGTCCTCGCCTGGCCTGTTAGCTAGCCTGAGGTTCAGGCGCTCCTCGAATGAGGTCAAGAGTTAGAATTTAACTAGGCCGCCATCTCCCAACAAGAGTAGGCCGCAGGAGCTGAGAGGCTGACTGGGGGTTGGCCATTCAGCCTCTCGGGCCTGTCCCAGCAGCCAGCCTGGTCACACCTGATCCTGTATCTTAACTCCATCTCCCTGCCGCCTCGGTTCCGTAACTCCTAATCCCTCTGCCCCCATAACCCAACAAAAATCTATTCCTCGCAGGATGGATATTTCCAATGAGCCCCCCCCGCAGGTTTCTGAGAGAGTGAGGGTTCCACATTCCTCTCCTCTTTGTGTGAGGATTTGCTTCCTTTAGTTCGCTCCCTGAACGGGCCGGACATCAATGATATGGATCCCCCCTTCGTCCCCTCGCTCTGTTCTGGACTCTCCCCCCCCCCCCCACCAGATGAGACTCACTCTCTCTCCTTCTCTCTCTTGTTTGCTCCCTCTCTCTTTCCTTCCCTCTCTCTCCTCCCCCCCTCTCTGTCTCTATCTCTCCCACTGTCCCCGGCTCTTCTTCTCCCCCCTTCTCTCACTCTCTCTCTTTCTCTCTCTCCCCCTCTCTCCCACACTCTCTCCATCTCTCTCTCCCTGCCCGTCTTCCCTTCCCTCTCCCTTTCACTCTCTCTCTCCCTCCTCTCTCTCTCTCTCTGACACTCTCTCCCTCTTTCTCTCCTTCCCCCTCTCTCTCTCTCCCACACTTTCCCTCTCCCTCTCTGTCTCTCCCACCCTCTCTCCCTCCCCCTTTCTCTTGCTCTCTGCCTCCCACACTCTCTCCCTCCCCTCTCCCTTTCCCCTCTCCCTCTCTCAGTCTCTCCCCCTCTCTCTCCCTTTCTCTCTCTCTCCCTCCCCTCTCCCTTTCCCTCTCTCTCTTTCCCCTCTCCTCTTTCAGTCTCTCTCCCTCCCTCTCCCTTTCCCTCTCCCCCTCTCTCACCTCCCCCTTTCCCTCCCTCTCTTCCGCTCCCTCTCCCTCTCCCCCTCTCTCCCCTTCTCTCTCTCCCTCCCCTCCCCCTTTCCCTCTCTCCCTCCCCTCCCCCTTTCCCTCTCTCTCTCCCTCCCCTCCCCCTTTCCCTCTCTCTCTCCCGCTCCCTCTCTCTCCCGCTCCCTCTCCCTCTCCCGCTCTCCCTTTCCCCTCTCTCTCTCTCCCGCTCTCTCTCCCCTCCCCCTTTCCCTCTCTCTCCCCCGCACCCTCTCCCACTCTCTCTCTCTCTCCCCTCCCCCTTTCCCCCTCTCTCTCTCCTCCTCCCCCCTCCCTCTCTCTCCCCCGCTCCCTCTCTCTCTCCCCTTCCCCTTTCCCTCACTCTCCCCCGCACCCTCTCCCACTCTCTCTTTCCCTCTCTCTCACCCGCTCCCTCTCCCTCTCTCTCTCTCCTCCTCTCCCTCTCCCTCTCTCTCTCCTCCTCTCCCTCTCCCTCTCTCTCTCCCGCTCCCTCTCCCGCTCTCCCTTTCCCCCCTCTCTCTCCCCCTTCCCTTCTCTCTCCCCCTTTCCCTCTCCCACTCTCTCTTTCCCTCTCTCTCACCCGCTTCCTCTCCCCCCCCTTTCCCTCTCTCTCTCCTCCTCCCCCCTCTCCCTCTCCCGCTCCCTCTCTCTCCCCCTCCCCCTTTCCCTCTCTCTCTCCTCCTCCCCCTCTCCCTCTCCCGCTCCCGCTCTCTCTCCCCCTCCTCCTTTCCCTCTCTCTCCCCCACTCCCTCTCCCTCTCTCTCTCTCCCTCTCTCTCTCCCCCTCCCCCTTTCCCTCTCTCTCCCCCTCCCCCTCTCCCTCTCTCTCTCCCTCTCTCCCTGTCTCACTCCCGGGCCAGCTACAACAGCAGGTTTTGGCTCCTGAACAGAGAGGGCCATTCCACGCTGCCATTTACCACGCTTCCGCCAGACTTTTATCTGGAGATTAAATTAACAGCCCAGGAAGTACAATTCCATCAGCTCCAACTGCACTTGGCAGGAGCGGCCTTCCAGGGCCGCTGGAGGCTGACAGGAATCCAGTGCAGGCTGCGGCCTAGTCAGACAGCCTGTCAGCTCAGGCCCGGGCCCCAACTCCCCTCGTCAACCCCCAGTCACCCTGTCGCTCAGATTGTCAAATCACAGAATAGACCACCTACGATGCACAAGGAGGCCATTCGGCCCATTCAGTCTGTACTGACTCTCTGACAGAGCACTTTACCCAGGCCCAATCCCCCCGGTAACCACGCATTTAACCCGCTAATCCCTCTAACCCGGCAATTTAGCACAGCCACTCCACCTAACCTGCACATCTTTCGGACTGTGGGAGGAAACCGGAGCACCCGGAGGAAACCCACGCAGACACGGGGAGAACGTGCAAACTCCACACAGACAGTGACCCGAGCCGGGAATTGAACCCGGGTCCCTGGCGCTGTGAGGCAGCACTGTGAACTGTTGGAACACACTGAGGTACAGTACTGGTGGGGACGGGTCTGTAACTGTATGACACTGGGGTACAGTACTGGTGGGGACGGGTCTGGAACTGTATGACACTGGGGTACAGTACTGGTGGGGACGGGTCTGGAACTGTATGACACTGGGGTACAGTACTGGTGGGACGGGTCTGTCACTGTATAACACTGGGGTACAGTACTGGTGGGGACGGGTCTGTCGCTGTATAACACTGGGGTACAGTACTGGTGGGGACGGGTCTGTCACTGTATAACACTGCGGTACAGTACTGGTGGGGACGGGTCTGTCACTGTATAACACTGGGGTACAGTACTGGTGGGGACGGGTCTGTCACTGTATAACACTGGGGTACAGTACTGGTGGGGATGGGTCTGTCACTGTATAACACTGGGGTACAGTACTGGTGGGGAGGGTCTGTCACTGTATAACACTGGGGTACAGTACTGGTGGGGACGGGTCTGTCACTGTATAACACTGGGGTACAGTACTGGTGGGGACGGGTCTGTCACTGTATAACACTGGGGTACAGTACTGGTGGGGACGGGTCTGTCGCTGTGTAACACTGGGGTACAGTACTGGTGGGGACGGGTCTGTCGCTGTATAACACTGGAGTACAGTACTGGTGGGGACGGGTCTGTCACTGTATAACACTGGGGTACAGTACTGGTGGGGGACGGGTCTGTCGCTGTATAACACTGGGGTACAGTACTGGTGGGGACGGGTCTGTCGCTGTATAACACTGGGGTACAGTACTGGTGGGGACGGGTCTGTCACTGTATAACACTGGGGTACAGTACTGGTGGGGACGGGTCTGTCACTGTATAACACTGGGGTACAGTACTGGTGGGGACGGGTCTGTCGCTGTATAACACTGGGGTACAGTACTGGTGGGGACGGGTCTGTCGCTGTATAACACTGGGGTACAGTACTGGTGGGGACGGGTCTGTCGCTGTATAACACTGGGGTACAGTACTGGTGGGGACGGGTCTGTCACTGCATAACACTGGGGTACAGTACTGGTGGGGACGGGTCTGTCACTGTATAACACTGGGGTACAGTACTGGTGGGGACGGGTCTGTCACTGTATAACACTGGGGTACAGTACTGGTGGGGACGGGTCTGTCACTGTATAACACTGGGGTACAGTACTGGTGGGGACGGGTCTGTCACTGCATAACACTGGGGTACAGTACTGGTGGGGATGGGTCTGTCACTGTATAACACTGGGGTACAGTACTGGTGGGGATGGGTCTGTCACTGTATAACACTGTGGTACAGTACTGGTGGGGACGGGTCTGTCGCTGTGTAACACTGGGGTACAGTACTGGTGGGGACGGGTCTGTCACTGTATAACACTGGGGTACAGTACTGGTGGGGACGGGTCTGTCGCTGTATAACACTGGGGTACAGTACTGGTGGGGACGGGTCTGTCACTGTATAACACTGGGGTACAGTACTGGTGGGGACGGGTCTGTCACTGTATAACACTGGGGTACAGTACTGGTGGGGACGGGTCTGTCACTGCATAACACTGGGGTACAGTACTGGTGGGGATGGGTCTGTCACTGTATAACACTGGGGTACAGTACTGGTGGGGACGGGTCTGTCACTGTATAACACTGGGGTACAGTACTGGTGGGGACGGGTCTGTCACTGCATAACACTGGGGTACAGTACTGGTGGGGACGGGTCTGTCACTGTATAACACTGGGGTACAGTACTGGTGGGGACGGGTCTGTCACTGCATAACACTGGGGTACAGTACTGGTGGGGATGGGTCTGTCACTGTATAACACTGGGGTACAGTACTGGTGGGGACGGGTCTGTCACTGTATAACACTGGGGTACAGTACTGGTGGGGACGGGTCTGTCACTGTATAACACTGGGTACAGGGGGATGGGTCTGTCACTGTATAACACTGGGGTACAGTACTGGTGGGGACGGGTCTGTCACTGTATAACACTGGGGTACAGTACTGGTGGGGACGGGTCTGTCACTGCATAACACTGGGGTACAGTACTGGTGGGGACGGGTCTGTCACTGTATAACACTGGGGTACAGTACTGGTGGGGACAGGTCTGTCACTGTATAACACTGGGGTACAGTACTGGTGGGGACAGGTCTGTCACTGTATAACACTGGGTACAGGGGGATGGGTCTGTCACTGCATAACACTGGGGTACAGTACTGGTGGGGATGGGTCTGTCACTGTATAACACTGGGGTACAGTACTGGTGGGGACGGGTCTGTCACTGTATAACACTGGGGTACAGTACTGGTGGGGACAGGTCTGTCACTGTATAACACTGGGGTACAGTACTGGTGGGGACAGGTCTGTCACTGTATAACACTGGGTACAGGGGGATGGGTCTGTCACTGTATAACACTGGGGTACAGTACTGGTGGGGATGGGTCTGTCACTGTATAACACTGGGGTACAGTACTGGTGGGGACGGGTCTGTCACTGTATAACACTGGGGCACAGTCCTGGTGGGGACGGGTTTGTCGCTGTATAACACTGGGGTACAGTACTGGTGGGGATGGGTTTGTCGCTGTATAACACTGGGGTACAGTACTGGTGGGGACGGGTCTGTCACTGTATAACACTGGGGTACAGTACTGGTGGGGACAGGTCTGTCGCTGTATAACACTGGGGACATAACTGAATGTGGCCGTAACTTTCTCCCTGAGACCAGGACCACTGGGCCTGGGCAACTCCTGAAGCCTGCCGGTTAGGCCCGAGCGTGGATAGACCACAACATCCCTTAGCAATTGCGAACGCAAGCACAAAACCGTTCCCCTAGTCACCGAGTGGAATTGCAGATCTCCCCCCGAAGAGGGTTCCCCCTCCGTGTCCCTCTCTCCCCATTCCGCCCTCGCTCCTATTTTCCCTCCCTGACCCCCCCGTCGCACCAGCCTGGACATTGTACTCACTGGGGCAGATGAAGGCCTCCTTGGTGATGATGCTCTTGTTACAGGCATAGCACAAGGTGTTCCCCGACACGGTGATGGAGTTGAAGTGGTGGCCATTGGTGATTCTCGTCTCCCTCTCCTTCGCTTCCTTCTCTTTCTCCTTCATTTTCTCCTTCTCCTTATTCTGCGGAAGTAAGCACAAGAGGGGGTCAGGAGCGGGGGACCCCACACGATACACTGCGAGAGAGAAACATGAGTTGTCGGCTGCCTGGGGTTCCCCATCCCTCACCATCCCCAGCTCCAGAAGGGAGCAAGCCACTCGCCTTGCCTCCCTCGATCAGCACACCCGACCCTACCCACCCTCTTGTCCCTGCCCTCAGCCCTAGCACGTGTTGTTCTCCCTGCTTCACCAACTCTCCCCCGGCATGCCCGGTCAGGAGTGAGTTGGTGCTTCTCCTGTTCCTGCCTAACAGACGCGAGGTGAGTGGCTGAATGGCCTCCTCCTGTTCCTATGTAACAGGCTCAAGGAAAGGGGCTGAATGGCCTCCTCCTGTTCCTGTGCACTGCTGCATTGTTTGACGCTCGGTTCTGAGGGAGCGCCGCACTGTGGGAGGGTCAGTGCTGAGGGAGCGCCGCACTGTGGGAGGGTCAGTGCTGAGGGAGCGCCGCACTGTGGGAGGGTCAGTGCTGAGGAAGCACCGCACTGCGGGAGGGTCAGTGCTGAGGGAGCGCCGCACTGTGGGAGGGTCAGTGACGAGGGAGTGCCGCACTGTGGGAGGGTCAGTGCTGAGGGAGCGCCGCACTGTGGGAGGGTCAGTGCTGAGGGAGCGCCGCACTGTGGGAGGGTCAGTGCTGAGGGAGCGCCGCATTGTGGGAGGGTCAGTGCTGAGGGTGCACCGCACTGTGGGAGGGTCAGTGCTGAGGGAGCGCCGCACTGTGGGAGGGTCAGTGCTGAGGGAGCGCCGCACTATGGGAGGGTCAGTGCTGAGGGAGCGCCGCACTGTGGGAGGGTCAGTGCTGAGGGAGCGCCGCACTGTGGGAGGGTCAGTGCTGAGGGAGCGCCGCACTATGGGAGGGTCAGTGCTGAGGGAGCGCCGCACTGTGGGAGAGTCAGTGCTGAGGGAGCGTCGCACTGTGGGAGGGTCAGTGCTGAGGGAGCGCCGCACTGTGGGAGGGTCAGTGCTGAGGGAGCGCCGCACTGTGGGAGGGTCAGTGCTGAGGGAGCGCCGCACTGTGGGAGGGTCAGTGCTGAGGGAGCGCCGCACTGTGGGAGGGTCAGTGCTGAGGGAGCGCCGCACTGTGGGAGGGTCAGTGCTGAGGGAATGCCGCACTGTGGGAGGGTCAGTGCTGAGGGAGCGCTGCACTGTGGGAGGGTCAGTGCTGAGGGAGTGCCGCACTGTGGGAGGGTCAGTGCTGAGGGAGCGCCGCACTGTGGGAGGGTCAGTGCTGAGGGAGCGCCGCACTGTGGGAGTGTCAGTGCTGAGGGAGCGCCGCACTGTGGGAGGGTCAGTGCTGAGGGAGCGCCGCACTGTGGGAGGGTCAGTGCTGAGGGAGCGCCGCACTGTGGGAGGGTCAGTGCTGAGGGAGCGCCGCACTGTGGGAGGGTCAGTGCTGAGGGAGCGCCGCACTGTGGGAGGGTCAGTGCTGAGGGAGCACCGCACTGTGGGAGGGTCAGTGCTGAGGGAGCGCCGCACTGTGGGAGGGTCAGTGCTGAGGGAGCGCCGCACTGTGGGAGGGTCAGTGCTGAGGGAGCGCCGCACTGTGGGAGGGTCGGTGCCGAGGGAGCGCCGCACTGTGGGAGGGTCAGTGCTGAGGGAGGGCCGCACTGTGGGAGGGTCAGTGCTGAGGGAGCGCCGCACTGTGGGAGGGTCAGTGTTGAGGGAGCGCCGCACTGTGGGAGGGTCAGTGCTGAGGGAGCGCCGCACTGTGGGAGGGTCAGTGCTGAGGGAGCGCCACACTGTGGGAGGGTCAGTGCTGAGGGAGCGCCACACTGTGGGAGGGTCAGTGCTGAGGGAGCACCGCACTGTGGGAGGGTCAGTGCTGAGGGAGCACCGCACTGTGGGAGGGTCAGTGCTGAGGGAGCGCCGCACTGTGGGAGGGTTGGTGTTTCTTTGGCCGCCTGTCCCTAAGATCTCCTGAGGTGACCCGGGGTGCGATTCTGTCCGATTGGGGGTCCAAGTGGTGACTTTTTAAGCAAGGTTAATGGGTGCTACATAAATTCAAGTTCTTGTAACTGTGGCGCCAACGCTCGCTCGGTTCAGGAATGGCCGGCCGCGCGGTTAGTGGGACGTACAGGCCCTGAGGGCAGCTACAGGTTACCGTAGCAACGTTCGCTGGCCTGGGCTGGGCACCCTGGGAGTGGCGTACAGAGAACGTTGGCCTCTTTTGTGCGGGGCGGGGGGGGGGGGTGGAGACAGAGGGTTGTGATAATGGACGGCCTGCGCCACGGGGACAGGAGACATTGGGAAATCCCCTCGGAGGCTGAGATCTTCCAATCCGTGTCCCTCGGCTCTGTCACCAAATGAGGAAGTGACCAAACCCTTTTCCTGTTTCGAAAACAGCGGCAGGCTTCGGCCTACCAGGCGGAGGAAGGTGGGGGAGGGGGAGGGGAGGGCGGAGGAGGGAAAACTGGGGGGGGAGGGGCCTGCGGTGGACAAACCTTCCAGAACAATCTCTCTTTCTGAACGTAGGCCGGACAGTTCCCCCTGCACAAGGGCGGCGAGGCGAAGCCTTTCTCTGTAGGCCCCCGCCGCCCTGTGATGAAGGCCCTGGATGCAGCCTGGGCCTTTCCCGATCGCTGCGTCTGGGCCTCAGACCCGTGTCGGATTGAGTGTGGAGGCTCTTGGTCACAGGGCCGGTGGGGGAGGGAGGTTAGGGATGGTAGTGAGGGCAGATGCACCATAGAAAGCATTCTTTCCGGATGTATCACAGCTTGGTATGGGCTCCTGCTCTGACCAAAACCGCAAGAAACTACAAAAGATCATGAATGAAGGCCAATCCATCACGCAAACCAGCCTCCCATCCATTGACTCCGTCTGCACATCCCGCTGCCTCGGGAAAAGCTTCCCATTGCCTCGGGTGGCAAAATGGTTAGCACTGCTGCCTCACAGCGCCAGGGACCCGGGTTCGATTCCCGCACTGTCTGTGCGGAGTCTGCACACTCTCCCCGTGTCTGCGTGGGTTTCCTCGGGGTGCTCCGGTTTCCTCCCACAGTCTGAAAGACGTACTGGTTAGGGTGCATTGGCCGTGCTAAATTCTCCCTCAGTGTAACCCGAACAGGCGCCGGAGAGTGGCGACTAGGGGATTTTCACAGTAACTTCATTGCAGTGTTAATGTAAGCCTGCTTGTGACACTAATAAATAAACTTTTAAAAGCAGCCAGCATAATCAAGGACCCCACGCACCCCCGGACATTCTCTCTTCCACCTTCTTCCATCGGGAAAAAGATACAAAAGTCGGAGGTCACGCACCGACCGACTCAAGAACAGCTTCTTCCCTGCTGCTGTCAGACTTTTGAATGGACCGACCTCGCATTAAGTTGATCTTTCGCTGCACCCGAGCTACGACTGTAACACTACATTCTGCACCATCTCCTTTCCTTCTCTATGAACAGTATGTTTTGTCTGTATAGCGCGCAAGAAACAATACTTTTCACTGTGTCCCAATACGTGTGACAATAATAAATCAAAATAACTTCCCACAGCGGGAATATCACCCCAGATTCATCTCCGAAGTTATGTTGCAGCTGTATAAGGTGCTGGTGAGGCCTCACCTGGAGTACTGTGTACAGTTTTGGTCTCCTTACTTGAGACAGGATATACTGGCACTGGAGGGGGTGCAGAGGAGATTCACTAGGTTGATTCTGGAGTTGAGAGGGTTGGCTTATGAGGAGAGACTGAGTAGACTGGGGCTATACTCATTGGAATTCAGGAGAATGAGGGGAGATCTTATAGAAACATATAAGATTATGAAGGGAATGGATAAGATAGAAGCAGGGAGGTTGTTTCCACTGGCGGGTGAAACTAGAACTAGGGGGCATGGCCTCAAAATAAGGGGGAGCAGATTTGGGACTGAGTTGAGGAGGAACTTCTTCACACAAAGGGTTGTGAATCTGTGGAATTCCCTGCCCAGTTGAGCCACCCTCATTGAATGTTTTTAAGGCAAGGATAGATAGATTTTTGAACAGTAAAGGAATTAAAGGTTATGGTGAGCGGGCAGGTAAGTGGAGCTGAGTCCACGAAAAGATCAGCCATGATCTTATTGAATGGCGGGGCAGGCTCGAGGGGCCAGATGGCCCACTCCTGCTCCTAGTTCTTATGTTCTTATCCAGGGCTCCTCCGCACTTTAGGAAGGATGTCGAGGTCCTGGGAGAGGGTGGGGAGGAAGATTCCCCCCCAGAATGGGAACAGGGATGGGGAGGGGGCTTCAGTTCACATGAAGGGAGACTGGGAGAAGATGGGGTCGGAGCGGAGAAGGTTAAAGGGGTGGGTTTAATCGAGGCAGCATTCAGAATCACGGAGGGGGGAGTGTGGGGGGTTTTGGATGGAGTAAATGAGGAGAAAGTGTTTCCCACTGGGCAGGAGGCGGGGGGGGGGGCGGAACCAGAGGGGGAAACCAGAGGGGGACACAGATTGGAGAGAATCGGGAAAAGAACCAGCGGGAGGGAGATGGGGAGAATTCTGATGGAAACGCAGCGAGTTGTTGTGATCTGGAAGGCGCTGCCTGAAAGGGCGCTGGAAGCAGATTCAACAGGAACTCTCAAAATGGGGGGGAATCGAAGAGATAGTGGAGAAATTTGCAGAGAAATGGAGGAGGAAACAGGGGAGGAACTAATTGGATAGATCTTTCAAAGGGCTATCACAGGTTTGATGGGCTGAATGGCCTCCCTCAGCACAGAAGCTACGAGAAAGATTTTTACTTATGGCCTAACTCGGGCGTTTGGAACCCTCAGGGTACGTTAACAGATTGTGGGAGTCCTCAGGGTAACGTTAGGGAAACCTCAGGGTACGTTAACAGATTCTCCACAGAAGAGGCGACCTTTGGAGGTCGATGGGGTTGACATGGTGTCCATTGTGGGGGTGAGGGGAGAGTGATGGAGGGCTGTGGGGGGGATGCAGGAGGACAAGGGGTAGAGGAAGGGGTGGGGGGAAGAGAGAGGGGTGGGGAGAGGGAGGGAGAGAGGAATCCACTCAGAGCCCAGCATGACCCTGAGAGAGGTCGCTGGGGTGAAAGGTCAGGAAACACTGCCTGCAGGTCAGGGGGAGGGGGTGAAAGGTCGGAGACATTGATTGGAATGCGGGGATGAAAGGTCGGGGACATTGGCTGGAGTGTGGGGGTGAAAGGTCAGGGGGACACTGACTGGAGTGCGGGGGTGAAAGGTTGGGGGGACATTGACTGGAAACCAGGGGTGAAAGGTCGGGGACATTGACTGGAGTTTGGGGGTGAAAGGTCGAGGTGACATTGCCGAGAGACCAGGGGCGAAAATTCAGGGGAGGCGGGGGGGCAAGATCGTTTGACGACGGGGGGGGGGGGTGAGAGGTTTGGGGTAGGTGCGAAGGGGAGTGGCGGGGGGGTGAAAGTTCGGCTTTACGGGGGGGGGGGAGGTGAAAGGTCAGAGGCGTGCGGATATACGGGCAAAACTCAAACCTCCCTCGCTCCAGCCCAGAAGGGTGTGGGTGGGTGGAAGCCACGGGGGGGGGGGGGGGGGGGGGGGGGGTGTAACAAGTGAGCGTCTCGGTTCCCCCCTCTCACTCCAAGAGCGAGGGCGGGAGGGGGTGAAGGGGAAGGCAGGATGGTGAAAGCATGGCCAGTGACGCTGGTCACACGGCGAGGTGGGCAGGTTAACCTTTGAGACGTGAGGCAAGGGCAGGACAGAAAGCGCGATAAGGAGCCAGCACAAAGGGTTCAAAGTGCTGTTTGATGGGGGAGACAGAGAGAGAGAGAGAGACGCACGCTCTGTTCCTCGCAGCTCGGCACGGCAGGGAAGGAGTGAGTAGGTCCACGAACAATGCAGGGAAGGAAGCCAGCGGGTAGGAACTTGCAAAAGGTTCAGGGAGCGGCTGCTAGGTCAGCACTCACTCTCAAACACAATCAGAACTTGCTTAGGTTAGCAACTGGGGCAGGCCATTCAGCCCCTCTCTCTCACTCCAGCCCGTTACACAGGAACAGGAGGAGGCCATTCAGCCCCTCTCTCTCACTCCAGCCTGTTACACAGGAACAGGAGGAGGCCATTCAGCCCCTCTCTCTCACTCCAGCCTGTTACACAGGAACAGGAGGAGGCCATTCAGCCCCTCTCTCTCACTCCAGCCCATTACACAGGAACAGGAGGAGGCCATTCAGCCCCTCTCTCTCACTCCAGCCTGTTACACAGGAACAGGAGGAGGCCATTCAGCCCCTCTCTCTCCAGCCTGTTATACAGGAACAGGAGGCCATTCAGCCCCTCGAGAGTCTGTTACACAGGAACAGGAGGAGGCCATTCAGCCCTCTCTCTCTCCAGCCTGTTACACAGGAACAGGAGGCCATTCTGCCCCTCTCTCTCCAGCCTGTTACACAGGAAAGGGTGGAGGCCCCATTCAACCCTTCTCCTCAAGCTTGTTAAACAGGAACAGGAGGCCATTCAGCCCCTCTCTTTCTTCAGCCTGCAACACAGGAACAGGAGGAGGCCATTCAGCCCCTCTCTCTCTCTCGAGTCTGTTACATAGGCCTTGGGATTAGACCTTTCAGCCCTGGGGGAACAGTTTCGGGGGTCGCGGGGAGTAATGATTGGGACAGCAGAGGACAAATCAATGCCAGTGGCCCTGATGGCTGAAGCAAGGTCATTCAACTGTGGGGTGCATCATTCTGGTCAGCGCAGTTGCAAAGCGGGCACTGGGTAGAGAGGGTGAGGTAGACAATTCCAATTGTTATTGGACATCAGTCAGTCCCTGTGTGTGGGGTAGGTCCACCCACAGTGCTGTTAGGGAGGGAGTTCCAGGATTGTTATTGGACATCAGTCAGTCCCTGTGTGTGGGGTAGGTACACCCACAGTGCTGTTAGGGAGGGAGTTCCAGGATTGTTATTGGACATCAGTCAGTCCCCGTCTGTGGGGTAGGTACACCCACAGCGCTGTTAGGGAGGGAGTTCCGGGATTGTTATTGGACATCAGTCAGTCCCTGTGTGTGGGGTAGGTCCACCCACAGTGCTGTTAGGGAGGGAGTTCCAGGATTTTGACCCCAGCAACAGTGAAGGAACGGCCGATATATTTCCAAGTCGGGATGGTGAGTGGCTCGGAGGGGGAACTTGCAGGTGGTGGTGTTCCCCATGTGTCTGCTGCCCACCGCCCCCCCCCCCCCCCCCCTGCCGTTGTCCTCCTGGATGGTAGAGGTGGCGGGTCTGGAAGGTGCTGTTGAAGGTGAGTTGCTGCAGTGCATCTTGTAGGTGGTTCACACGGCTGTCGCTGTGCGTCGGTGGTGGAGGGAGTGAATGTTTGTGGTTAGCGTGTCGATTGAGCGGGGCTGCTTTGTCCTGGATGGTGTCGAGCTTCTCGAGTGTTGTTGGAGCCGCACTCATCCAGGCAAGTGGAGATTGTTGTTGGAGCCGCACTCATCCAGGCAAGTGGAGATTGTTGTTGGAGCCGCACTCATCCAGGCAAGTGGAGATTGTTGTTGGAGCCGCACTCATCCAGGCAAGTGGAGATTGTTCCATCACACTCCTGACTTGTGCCTTGTAGATGGTGGACAGGCTTTGGGGGGAATCAGGAGGTGAGTTACTCTCCGCAGGATTCCCAGCCCCTGACCTGCTCTGGTAGCCACAGTATTTATATGGCTGGGTCCAGTTCAGTTTCTGGTCAATGGTAGCCCCCAGGATATTGATAGTGGGGGGGATTCAGTTTTGCCCAGATACACAGATACAGCCACAGCAGAGATTCCATTTGCCTGATGCTGTGCAGTAAATGACTCAGTGACTGACGCTGACATTATCACCTTCACAAACCAGTTCCGAGGGGGGTGGACACAGATGAGTGGATGAAAGTACGCATTCCGTCAGAATTTCCCCACACATTCCAACTCCTACACAGGCTGGAGACGCAAAGGCAGACCGAGAGAGACAGCGAACTATAACATTCTGATATAACACAACACCCCTCCCTGTAACACTCTGATATACCCCACACCCATCACTGTAACACTGATATACCCCACACCCCTCACTGTAACACTCTGATATATCCCACACCCCTCACTGTAACACTCTGATATATCCCACACCCCTCACGGTAACACTCTGATATACCCCACACCCCTCACTGTAACACTCTGATATACCCCACACCCCTCACTGTAACACTCTGATATACCCCACACCCCTCACTGTAACACTCTGATATACCGCACACCCCTCACTGTAAAACTCTGATATATCCCACACCCCTCACTGTAACACTCTGATATATCCCACACCCCTCACTGTAACACTCTGATATACCCCACACCCCTCACTGTAACACTCTGATATATCCCACACCCCTCACTGTAACACTCTGATATACCCCACACCCCTCACTGTAACACTCGGATATACCGCACACCCCTCACTGTAACACTCTGATATACCCCACACCCCTCACTGTAACACTCTGATATACCCACACCCCTCACTGTAACACTCTGATATATCCCACACCCCTCACTGTAACACTCTGATATACCCCACACCCCTCACTGTAACACTCTGATATACCCCACACCCCTCACTGTAACACTCTGATATATCCCACACCCCTCACTGTAACACTCTGATATACCCCACACTGTAACACTCTGATATACCTCACACCCCTCACTGTAACACTCTGATATACCCCACACCCCTCACTGTAACACTCTGATATATCCCACACACCTCACTGTAACACTCTGATATACCCCACACCCCTCACTGTAACACTCTGATATACCCCACACCCCTCACTGTAACACTCTGATATATCCCACACACCTCACTGTAACACTCTGATATACGCCACACCCCTCACTGTAACACTCTGATATACACCACACCCCTCACTGTCACACTCTGATATACCCCACACCCCCTCACAGTAACACTCGGATATACCCCACACCCCTCACTGTAACACTCGGATATACCCCACACCCCTCACTGTAACACTCTGATATACCCCACACCCCTCACTGTAACACTCTGATATACCCCACACC
>NW_027593305.1:20000-25000 GCF_964213995.1 Mustelus asterias
AGAACAAAGAACAAAGAAAATTACAGCACAGGAACAGGCCCTTCGGCCCTCCAAGCCTGCACCGACCGTGCTGCCCGACTTAACTAAAACCCCCTATCCTTCCGGGGACCATATCTCTCTATTCCCATCCTATTCATGTATTTGTCCCAGACGCCCTTTAAAACTCACTACCGTATCTGCTTCCACCACCTCCCCCGGCAACGAGTTCCAGGCACCCACCACCCTCTGTGTAAAAGATCTGCCTCGTACATCTCCTTTAAACCTTGCCCCTCGCACCTTAAACCTGTGCCCCCGAGTAATTGACTCTTCCACTCTGGAAAAAAGCTTCTGACTATCCACTCTGTCCATGCCCCTCATAATCTTGCAGACTTCTATCAGGTCGCCCCTCAACCTCTGTCGCTCCAGTGAGAACAATCCAAGTTTCTCCAACCTCTCCTCATAGCTAATGCCCTCCAGACCAGGCAACATCCTGGTAAATCTTTTCTGTACCCTCTCCAAAGCCGCCACATCCTTTTGGTAGTGTGGCGACCAGAATTGAACACTATATTCCAAGAAAGTGGAAGTGAGAATGTCCGGGGTGCGTGGGGGGTCCTTGATTATGCCGGCTGCTTTTCCCGAGGCAGCGGGAAGTGTAGACAGAGTCAATGGATGGGAGGCTGGTTTGTGTGATGGGACTGGGCTACATTCACAACCTTTTGTAGTTCCTTGCGGTCTTGGGGAGAGCAGGAGCCCATACCAAGCTGTGATACAACCAGAAAGAATGCTTTCTATGGTGCATCTGTAAAAGTTGGTGAGAGTCGTAGCGGACATGTCGAATTTCCTTAGTCTTCTGAGAAAGTCGAGGCATTGGTGGGGCTTTCTTAACTATAGTGTCGGCATGGGGGGGACCAGGACAGGTTGTTGGTGATCTGGACACCTGAAAACTTGAAGCTTTCGACCCTTTCTACTTCATCCCCATTGACGTAGACAGGGGCATGTTCTCCTTGAAGATCTCACTTTTAATCTCCCGCCTTTTAACCTATACCTGTGACCTCTTCTTCCAGATCTCCCCACAAGGGGGGGAAACATTCAGTTTACATTTGCTTTATTAATCCCTTTTATCTACCTCGATCAGATCCCCCCTCTCAGAGGGGTCCAGAGGAGGTATACGAGAATGATCCCGGGAATCATACATCAGTCTTGATGTTTGAGGACACTTGAGTTTAGGGATAGGGATGTTTTGCTGCAATTGTACAGGGCGTTGGTGAGGCCACACCTGGAGTATTGTGTGCAGTTTTGGTCTCCTTATCTGAGGAAGGATGTCCTCGATATAGAGGGAGCGCAGCGAAGGTTTACCAGGCTGATTCCTGGGATGGCAGGTCTGTCATGTGAGGAGAGACTGAGTCGGTGAGGATTATATTCACTGGAGTTTAGAAGAGTGAGAGGGGATCTCATAGAAACTTATAAAATTCTAACAGGGTGGATTCAGAAAGAATGTTCCCGATGGTGGGGGGAGTCCAGAACGAGGGGGTCAGAGTTTGAGGATAAGGGGTAAACCTTTTTGGACTGAGGTGAGGAGAAATTTCTTCACCCAGAGGGTGGTGAATGTGTGGAATTCACTCCCACAGAAAGTAGTTGAGGCCAAAACATTGTGTGATTTCAAGAAGGAATTAGATATCGCTCTTGGGGCGAAAGGGATCGAGGGATACGGGGGGAAGGGGGGGAATCAGGATGTTGAATTCGATGATCAGCCGTGATCATAATGAATAGCGGAACAGGCTGGAAGGGCCGAATGGCCTCCTCCTGCTTCTGGTTTCTCTGTTTCTATGACTCTGGGTCTGTACTCGATGGAGTTTCGAAGGATGACGGGGGGGATCTCATTGAAACTTCCAGAATACTGAAAGGCCTGGATAGTGTGGACCTGGGGAAGATGTCTCCGTTAGTCGGGGAGACTTGGATCCGAGTGCACAGAGTAAAGGGACAACCCTTTCGAACCGAGGTGAGGAGGAATTTCTTCAGCCAGAGGGTGGGTGAATCTGTGGAATTCATCGCCACAGAGGAGGCCGGGTCATTAAGTGTCTTTAAGACAGAGATAGATAGAACATTGAACATTACAGCGCAGTACAGGCCCTTCGGCCCTCGATGTTGCGCCGACCAGTGAAACCAATCTAAACCCCCTCTAATCTACACTATTCCAATATCATCCATATGTTTATCTAATAACCATTTAAATGCTCTTAATGTTGGCGAGTCCACTACTGTTGCAGGCAGGGCATTCCACACCCTTACTACTCTCTGAGTGAAGAACCTACCTCTAACATCTGTCCTATATCTCTCACCCCTCAATTTAAAGCTATGTCCCCTCGTGTTAGCCATCACCATCCGAGGAAAAAGGCTCTCACTGTCCACCCTTCTTGATTGGTGAGGGGGGGTCAAACGTTACGGGGAAAAGGCGGGAGAATGGGATTGAGAACCTTAGCAGCTATGACAGAGCAGATTCGATGGGCCGATTGGCCTCATTCTGCTCCAATGTCTTATGGTCTCACCCTCCTAAACTCCAGTGAGTCTGAGACAAAGTGTTTAATCTCTCCTCGTACGTCAATCCCTTCATCCCCGGAATCAATCTGGTGAACCTCCTCGGAACTGCCTCCAATGCCGCAACATCCTTCCTCAAATAAGGAGACCAAAATTGGCAGGTTATGCTGCAGCTTTACAGAACCTTAGTTAGGCCGCACTTGGAATATCGTGTTCAATTCTAGTCGCCACACTACCAGAAGGATGTGGAGGCTATGGAGAGGGTGCAGAAAAGATTTACCAGGATGTTGCCTGGTATGGAGGGTATTCGCTATGAGGAGAGGTTGGAGAAACTTGGTTTGTTCTCACTGGAGCGACGGAGGTTGAGGGGCGACCTGATAGAATCCCTACAGTGCAGAAGGAATCCATTCGGCCCATCGAGTCTGTACTTGACAATTCCACCCAGGCCCTATCCCCGTAACCCCGCACATTTACCCCACTAATCCCTCTACCCTATCCCCGTAACCCCACACATTTACCCCACTAATCCCTCTACCCTATCCCCGTAACCCCACACATTTACCCCACTAATCCCTCTACCCTATCCCCATAACCCCACACATTTACCCCACTAATCCCTCTACCCTATCCCCGTGACCCCACACATTTACCCCACTAATCCCTCTACCCTATCCCCGTAACCCCACACATTTACCCCACTAATCCCTCTACCCTATCCCCGTAACCCCACACATTTACCCCACTAATCCCTCTACCCTATCCCCGTAACCCCACACATTTACCCCACTAATCCCTCTACCCTATCCCCGTGACCCCACACATTTACCCCACTAATCCCTCTACCCTATCCCCGTAACCCCACACATTTACCCCACTAATCCCTCTACCCTATCCCCGTAACCCCACACATTTACCCCACTAATCCCTCTACCCTATCCCCGTAACCCCACACATTTACCCCACTAATCCCTCTACCCTATCCCCGTGACCCCACACATTTACCCCACTAATCCCTCTACCCTATCCCCGTAACCCCACACATTTACCCCACTAATCCCTCTACCCTATCCCCGTGACCCCACACATTTACCCCACTAATCCCTCTAACCTACGCTCTTGGGACACTAAGGGGAAATTTAGCATGGCCAGTCCACCTAATCCACACATCTTTGGAGTGTGGGAGGAAACCGGAGCACCCGGAGGAAACCCACGCAGACACGGGGAGAACGTGCAGACTCCACACAGACAGCGACCCGAGGCTGGAATTGAATCCAGGTCCCTTGAGCTGTGAGGCAGTTAACCACTGTGCCACAGACCTGCCCACAAGATTATGAGGGGCATGGACAGAGTGGATAGTCAGAAGCTTTTCCCCCAGGGTGGTAGAGTCAATTACTCGGGGGCACAGGTTTAAGGTGCGAGGGGCAAGGTTTAAAGGAGATGTACGAGGCAAGTGTTTTTACACAGAGGGTGGTGGGTGCCTGGAACTCGCTGCCGAGGGAAGTAGTGGAAGCGGATACGGTAGTGACTTTTAAGGGGCGTCTGGACAAATACATGAATAGGATGGGAGTAGGGGGATATGGTCCCCGGAAGGGTAGGGGGTTTAGCTCAGATGGGCAGCATGGTCGGTGCAGGCTTGGAGGGCCGAAAGGCCTGTTCCCGTGCTGTTATGGGTGGCACGGTGGCACAGTGGGTTGCCGCTGCTGCCTCACAGCGCCAGGGTCCTGGGTTCGATTCCCGGCTCGGGTCACTGTCTGTGTGGAGTCTGCATGTTCTCCCCGTGTCTGCGTGGGTTTCCTCCGGGTGCTCCGGTTTCCTCCCACAGTCCGAAAGACGTGCTGGGTAGGCGGATTGGCCGTGCTAAATTCTCCCTCAGTGTCCAAAAATGAGGAGACATTTCTTCACCCAAAGAGTGGTGAGTCTGTGGAATTCATTACCACAGGGAGTAGTTGATGCCAAAACATTGAATGTATTGAAGAGGCGGCTGGATATAGCACTTGGGGGCGAACGGGATCAAAGGTTATGGGGAGAAAGCAGGATTGGGTTGGATGATCAGCCATGATGGTGATGAATGGGGGAGCAGGTTCGAAGGGCCGAATGGCCTCCTCCTGCTCCTATCTTCTCTGTTTCTATGTAACACCCCTCCTCACCGCTCACAGTCTCACTACGTTTCATGTCATCAGCAAACTTGGAAATATTACATACGGTTCCCTCATCCGAACCTTTGATGTATTTTGTGAATGGCTGGGGTCGTGAATGTAGCCCAGTCCCATCACACAAACCAGCCTCCCATCCAGTGACTCTGTCTACACTTCCCGCTGCCTCGGGAAAAGCAGCCGGCATAATCAAGGACCCCACGCACCCCGGACATTCTCTCTTCCATCTTCATCCGTCGGGAAAAAGATACAAAAGTCTGAGGTCACGTACCAACCGACTCAAGAACAGCTTCTTCCCTGCTGCTGTCAGACTTTTGAATGGACCTACCTCGC